>NW_027541284.1:0-264 GCF_008692635.1 Crocuta crocuta
CAGAGGGCCTGAATTTATGAAAAACAGTTTCACTTTTCTTTTTTTTTGGTTGTTTTGCTTAAAAAAATCAGTGGAATGCAACAAAAGCAGTTCTGAAAGACAAGTTTACCGTAATAAATGAATGTATTATGAAATTATAAAGGTTTCAAATAAACACCTAACATTATAAGTCAAGGAACTATAAAAAGAGAAAAAAATTGTTTCCAAAGTTAGCAGATAGAAATAATAAATAATAATAAAGGAAGGAAGGAAATAATAAAAATC
>NW_027541285.1:0-264 GCF_008692635.1 Crocuta crocuta
CAGGGAGGAGGCCTCCCCGCCCCCGCCCGCCACGCCCACCCAGGGGGCCAGCTCTGCCACCGAGCCCCAGGAAGCCCCTCCAAAGCCAGCAGAGGACAAGAAAAGGGATTAGCCGCCCCTGGTCCTCCTCTTCCGCTCCGGCTCCTGGTGACCACCAACCCCCGCGGCCCCAGCCCCCTCGCCTCCCCTCCTTGTCGCCCTTTCCCTGGACAGATGGGGCCAGGGCGGCGGGAGGGGCGGGAGGCGCCCCCTCGGCCCTGAGCC
>NW_027541286.1:0-264 GCF_008692635.1 Crocuta crocuta
TCGGGGGTGGCAGCCTCGGCAGCACCGCCGTGCGGAGGCACACCCGAAGCCGGGTTTCCCGGGGTTGCGGGCCCAGGACGGCAAACGTTAATGTTGGCGGCACCGCGCCATACGCACTCAACTCAGCCCTCCGGGTGGTGCGCGGCATTGCCGGCGCATTGGTACCTGGCTCTTGCCGGCTTTGCCCTCACCCTAGCCCTAGCCCTCCACCAGGCCCTAACCCTAGCTGCGTCCCTCGGATTCCCCAGAAACCTCCAGCGAGGC
>NW_027541287.1:0-264 GCF_008692635.1 Crocuta crocuta
GCTTTTCCAGTGCACGTTGTTTGTGCCCCGCTCCTCCCTCAGAGTGTCCCACTGGGTAGGAATGGATGGATGGAGTGAGAGTTTCTATAGCAAAGAGGTGCCCACATGTCGCTGATCGAGGACCAGACTTTGAGCATCACTGCTCTGCTCCACGAGTGAAGGTATGCATGTGGCAGGGAAAAAAGTCGCTCTGCTTCTGAAGAGAGAGCGTAGCAGAAAGAGTTGAAAAACAGGAGAGACAGGCAGACACGCACACAGACACAC
>NW_027541288.1:0-264 GCF_008692635.1 Crocuta crocuta
GGATAAAGAAATCAATAATAATCCAGGCCCTGCTTAAGCTCAGTGAGGAAGACTGTTACTCGGATTACTTTCATGTGAAGGTCATGGAACTGTGAGAGGGAAAGAAGAAATGCATAACTGAGGCTGGGGATCAAAGAATACCTGTATGTGGAGGCAACATTTAGGTAAAGAAATGACTTAAGTAGGAGTTAGGCAAGATGGTAGTGAAGTAGGAAGGAAAATTTCCTATCTGGGGAACTGAAAACCAGAATATCTGGCCACTAG
>NW_027541289.1:0-264 GCF_008692635.1 Crocuta crocuta
AGACCTCCAGTTCAGTCCAGATACTGCCAAGAATAAGGGCAAGAAATACCATTCCAAGTAACATCAGAATATCTCGAATCCATTAGGGACACAGCTCTGTAACAAACCACATCTCTACCTTTCAGGGAAAAAATACTACTTTTTATAAATTAATATTTTTTTGATGTTTATTTCTTTATCTGGAGAGACAGAGAGAGTCAGAGCATGAGCAGGGCCGGAGCAGAGAAAGACAGAGACACAGAATCCGAAGCAGGCTCCAGGCTC
>NW_027541290.1:0-264 GCF_008692635.1 Crocuta crocuta
CTCCAGCTGTTTGTGCGCTGTAAAGGCAGAGTTGAGTAGTTGTGACAGGGAAATCGTGCCCTGCAAAATCTATTTTCTCTGTAGCCCTTTGCAGAAAATGACCGCCAACTCCTGGCATAGATTAGCAAAGGGAAGGGACTGTAGAAATATCCCAATTTTCTTATTTTATGGAGGGGGAAAACTGAGGCCTAGAGGGAGTACATGGTTTGCCCAGAGTCAGACAGCTTACATGTAACACCATAGTTACTGGAAACCAGGTTTCTT
>NW_027541291.1:0-264 GCF_008692635.1 Crocuta crocuta
TGTGGCCATTGCTGACTGGAGCTCGTAACCTCAGACCAGGGTCCCAAGGCCTCTGGGACGCACGGCCCAGGCACAATGATGGGACTCCTGCTACCTCTGGCCACCCGACGCAGGGGCTCCCGGGCTTGTGTCACAAACTGGCTTCCTTACTCGGCACTGGGGTGGGCCTTGTCTCCTAACATCACCTGGGCCCTCCTCCCCTCTGCCCACCTAAGCGACTGCTCCTGATAGACAGCGGGTCCCTGGTCCTCCCCACCCCCCAAA
>NW_027541292.1:0-264 GCF_008692635.1 Crocuta crocuta
CTGTTATGTATCAGACAGTATTGTAGTTATCAGGATATATTAATGAACAAAGCAGACAAAAATCATATTGCTTTTGGAGCTTACATTCCAGCAGGATAGAGAGAATGAATAAAATAAGTAAATTATAAAATCTGTTAGGAGCTAAAAATTTTATGAAAAAAGTAATAAAGGAGAATTAGTGTCAAGGGGAAAAATTTGAGAAGGAACGGAAACCAAGAGTGGAAGGGATGTTAGAGTTTTAAATGCCAAGTTCATGGTAGGCTT
>NW_027541293.1:0-264 GCF_008692635.1 Crocuta crocuta
AGAGAGAGAGGGGAAGACAGAGAAGAATCCCAGGCGGGCTTCCACACTATCAGCGCAGAGCCTGATGCAGGACTCGAGTTCAGGAACTGGGAGATCACGAGCTGAGCTGAAGTCAGATGGTTAATGGACTGAGCCGCCCAGGCGCCCCTTCATTACTTTTCTTAACAAAAGTATAAGGAAGGTATTTATTGTTCTCACTTGCAAATGAGGAGCTTAAGATGGTAAGAAAGAGGAAGGGACTCAGTGACTATCGCACAGCTCATA
>NW_027541294.1:0-264 GCF_008692635.1 Crocuta crocuta
TCCATCCCCAGCACCTAGAACAGTACCTGACACACAGCAGGTGCTTGGTAAATTTTGCTGAATGAATATCAGAACTTTCTGATCAGTTACTTCAGAACTATGACAGCCTGATATCACAAATATGCCATCAGAACCTTACTAACATGTTCACTGCCTTCTGTGCTATTTTCATAGAAAAGTAGAGCTTTAGAACCAAGGAGACCTTAGACCTTGGAAGTGGAATTCCAGAACTGGGTACAGTGATCTTGTGCTGGAGGCCGAGCC
>NW_027541295.1:0-264 GCF_008692635.1 Crocuta crocuta
CGGCAGTGGGGGGAAGCCACGACCCTGGAGATGAGGACCGCACCTGACGGGCTCTGTGTCCACAAGGCAGTCGTCCTCTGCGAGCCCAGGATGGCCTGCCTTGGCCTCTCAGCAGCCCGCCCATCGGGATGACCTCAGTCGGCTGGAGGGTCCCGTCCAGGCCGCTCTTTGTCCCCATCTTTCCGTGTGGCTCATTCGACTCAGCCTGAGACCTGCAACCGCAGCTCGGGAGCCGTCCCTCTGAGAGCCTTGGGGAGAATCCTA
>NW_027541296.1:0-264 GCF_008692635.1 Crocuta crocuta
TTTTTACTATTTTTAATGGGAGATATTACATCAGAATACTGCAGAAACATTTTTAATTAAAAATAATCCGGCCTAAGTGGAATATTTGGTATTATTCATTAATCTCTTCATTATTAACATTCAGTTCACGCAGAAGATGTTGGACAAATTGTACAATTTTGGTTCATCATTCGTTGTGTCTCAGGCCCAGATGACACCACGTCCATCTGAAGTGTTCAGTCCAGCAAATGTGGTTCTGAAATGGTATGGGAACCTTTGTATCTC
>NW_027541297.1:0-264 GCF_008692635.1 Crocuta crocuta
CCCTGATGTTTATAGCAGCATTTTCTACAACAGCCACATTCTGGAAACTGCCCAAGGATTGATCGACTGATGAATAAATTGAGATGTAGTATATGGAATGTATATGGAATGCAGTATATGGAATGGAGTATTATTCAGCCGTTAAATGATGAAATCTTGTCATTTGCAATATGGTGGATGGAGCTAGAGAATGCTATGCTGGGTGAAATAAGCCTGTTGGAGAAAGACAAATACCATATGATTTCACTAACACATGGAAATGAA
>NW_027541298.1:0-264 GCF_008692635.1 Crocuta crocuta
GGCTCAGTTGGTTAAACGTCTGACTTCAGCTCAGGTCATGATTTCGCAGGTCGTGAGTTCAAGCCCCACGTCAGGCTCTGCACTGACAACTCGGAGCCTGAAGCCTGCCCCGGATTCTCTGTCTCTGTCTCTCTCTCTCTCTGCCCCTCCCCTGTTTGTGCACGTTCTCTCTCTCAAAAATAAAATAAATAAATAAATATTTTTAAAAAATAATAAAAAATAAATGAGCTGTAAAGCCATGAAAAGACATGGAGGAACCTAAAA
>NW_027541299.1:0-265 GCF_008692635.1 Crocuta crocuta
AAAAAAAAAAGCGATTTTATTATAAACTGATAGATATAAAATGAACTATTAAGTGAAAGTGAAAAAGAGCAATAGCATTGGAATGAAAACTAAAGTCAAGAGGAAAGAAAGCTTAATATTCATAGTATACTCCTATGTAATTTTAATGTTTCAGCTTGTGTGAATAGTTGTTGTGTTTATTGGTAAAAACCCAGTTGGAAATAACTAATTTCAAAACATATTATCAAGATATCTGCTTTTAGTTTAATGAGAAATAATAAAAGAG
>NW_027541300.1:0-265 GCF_008692635.1 Crocuta crocuta
AAAATTCTCCATTATAAAGATAAATAGTAATAACAATTAAATAATTAACAATTGTTAATAATATAATTATATTCATATATATTATATATAAGAATATAATTATGTTATTAGTTAATAATACAATTATAAAAGAATATATTTATAATTATATAATTATGCATATATTCTTATATAATTGTATTATATATTGTATATATAAAATATAATCTTATATAAAATTATATTATATAAATATATTCTTATATAATTACATAATTATAAATAT
>NW_027541301.1:0-265 GCF_008692635.1 Crocuta crocuta
TTGAGTTTTCTATCCCTGTAACTAAAAGAGTCCAGACTAGTGCTCTGAGGACAGGACAATGGATGCCTTCGTTTAATGGGTCTTCTTAACCCAGAGCTGTGGCCATGCTGTTTACCAAGAGAGAATTCTTTTTCAAAATCGCCGAAGGTTCCTAGTAGCTTCTGACGATGAAAGCTTTGGGTCAACTTCTCTAGCCAGCTCTGCCCGCGCCCCCCAGCAACACAGCCACAAAGCCTTTCCTGAGAGGCAGTTTGCAGGGGGAGGG
>NW_027541302.1:0-265 GCF_008692635.1 Crocuta crocuta
AAAAGTATGTTTAGTTTTGTAAGAAACTGCCAAACTGTCTCCCAAGGTGGCTGTACCGTTTTGCGTTCCCACCAGGAATGTAGGAGAGTTCTTGTTGCTCCACATCCTTACCAGCATTTGGTGGTATCAGTGCTTTGGATTTTGGCCATTCTAATGGGTGTGTAGAAGCATATCTCATTGCTTTAACATGCAATTCTCTAATTACCTGACATGTTCAGCCCCATTTCATGTGCTTATTTGTTATCTATATATCTTCAGTGAGGTA
>NW_027541303.1:0-265 GCF_008692635.1 Crocuta crocuta
AAAAGGAATATATATGTATATATATATGTAAAGATATATACATATGTATGTGTGTAAATATATATACAACCCAATAAAAATAGGCAGAACTAAGAGGTGAAACAGGAAAATCAACAATTATAGTGAAACATATTTTTAGACACTTTGCTCAGTAATTGATGGATTGAGCAGATAAAAGATCAACAAGAATATGAAACACTTAAATAGCTCACTGAACGTCATGTATAGAACACTTCACCTAATTGCTACAAAATATTCTTCCTTT
>NW_027541304.1:0-265 GCF_008692635.1 Crocuta crocuta
AAAATAGGGACTATATTTCATATATATATAAAATAGGGACTATATAGTTATAATATGGTACTTGCAATATGGTCCTTGCCAGGTAATTAAAAAAATGAGCTCCGAAAGGATCTTTCATGATCAAGGTCAGTTTTCCCTGAAAGTATGATCATTGTGTTTTGGTTGTTTTTCCAAAAAGACTTCTTATCTTTAGGAAACATCCATTGAAATATTTACAGACGAAATGATAAGATGCTTCCAAATAATATGGTGGTGGACAGAAGTA
>NW_027541305.1:0-265 GCF_008692635.1 Crocuta crocuta
TTTTGTGTACTTGTGTTGTTACAACTCCAACAGAGAGCGTGAGGCCGGCGAGCACCTCTGCCTGTCCATTTGCTCGGCACTTGCCTGCCACCACACTGAGCACACAGCCAGAGCACTGTGTGGTGCTATGTCCTCTTGGGTTGGGGTGGGGTGTAAGAGGAAGGGAGGAGTCAGGGCAGCCCAGGTCCACTGGGCTGAACAGCAGGAAGGTGGAGTTGCTGTTGGCCAAGACGGAGAAAGGCCAGGTTGGGGCCTGATGGGCCAA
>NW_027541306.1:0-265 GCF_008692635.1 Crocuta crocuta
AATCTGGAAATGCCTTCCCTTCACTGTCACTCAGTCAGAAGTGTTTTCCCTGACTTCTTGAGCACACACTCCTCTGTCTGTCCCCTGCCCAGCATTATGCCCTCTTCAAGACAGACCTTGTGTTCATTGTCGTCTGATTTCACCTCCATGAAAGATGTTCTCATCCGGTCTTTTTGTGAAAATTTGATGCAGTGATTCTCTTCAGAGCTTGTTCATCATGGATTTTTTTGCATTAATTTTTGTAGTTTTAAATGTTGCCTTCAAA
>NW_027541307.1:0-264 GCF_008692635.1 Crocuta crocuta
GCACCGGCCCCAAGCCAGCCGCCTGCACCCCCGTGGCTCCCACATTCCCCGGAGCCATACGCCCAGCCCCAGCCCGGGCAAGGTCTCCGGGGGCGTCCCCGCTCAACCTGTGGCCTCCGCAAGATGCACTCACCCATCGCCGACCACCATGCACTTGAAGGCTTGCCTGAAACGCTGCTGACACCAGATGCGGGATTTGGCCTGGACTCTAGCAGCTTGTTGTTAAGCTCCTCATCATTGCGGATGGCTAGCTCCGGGATCTCC
>NW_027541308.1:0-264 GCF_008692635.1 Crocuta crocuta
GAATTTTGAGACCCATTAAAAGAAAAGTTTAATGAGAAAAAAAAATCACAAACGATAGAAAAAATAAGAACAGAATTACAATTATAAGAGAATATTGTGAAAAACTTTATGGCAACAAATTGAACAACCTAGAAGAAATAGATAAATTCCTAAATTCCTAAAACTACCAAAATGGAAACAAGAAGAAATAGAACATTTGAACAGACCAAGTACCAGCAAAGAAATTGAATCAGTAATCAAAACTCACAACAAACAGGGGCACCT
>NW_027541309.1:0-265 GCF_008692635.1 Crocuta crocuta
AGATCATGACCTGAGCCAAAGTGACATGACATTTAACTGACTAAAACACCTAGGCACCCCTGTGGTGACAGATTTAAACAAATGTATATAGAAAGCTGCAAAGCACTTTGTTAAGTGTTAGCCATTATCATTGCTATCAGTGTTGTTCTAATTGTCATTGTTACTATATAGATACTAAGGTTCACCACTGGTGAAACTGTCTTCTGAGAACCCGTATTCTGGTAATTCTTTTGGTAATTTCAAAATTTAAGGATCCTAAACATCA
>NW_027541310.1:0-265 GCF_008692635.1 Crocuta crocuta
ATTTTCTGTTTATGTATGCCTTCTTTAATTTCTTTCATCGGTGCTTTGTAGTTTTCAGGGCACAAGTCCTTCACCTGCTTGGTTAAGTTTTTTCCTAAGTATTTCACTCTTTCTGACGCTATTGTAAATGGGGTTGTTTTCTTCATTTCATTTTTGGGTAATTCGTTGTTAGTGTATAGAAATACAACTGATATTTGCTTGTTGACTTCATGACTTGCAACTTTACTGAATTCATTTATTAGTTCTAAACAGATGTGGGGGGGGG
>NW_027541311.1:0-265 GCF_008692635.1 Crocuta crocuta
CTCTCCTGCTCACACAGTCTCTTTCTCTCTCAGAAACAAATTAAAACAACATTTTAAAAATGCAAAGAGAATTGGTTTTAAATAAGTTTTGTTTTAGTAAAAAGACAGATAGTATTGTAATTGGTTCAAGACATCATTAAAATCTATGGCTACACCCTGAACAGTGTTTTAGAGGATTTGAGATTTTTTCCTTTAGCCATATTAGAATTTTGGTGAAATGGATTGTTCTCCTTTATGTTCACACTAAAGATTAGCATGTGCTTAG
>NW_027541312.1:0-265 GCF_008692635.1 Crocuta crocuta
AAAGAATGAATGGGCCAATCAGGCAATTAGAGAAGAAATTTTAAAGTATGTGGAAACAAATGAAAATGAAAATACAACAACCCAAACTCTATGGAATGCAGCGAAGACAGTCCTAAGAGGAAAGTACAAAGCACTCCAGGCCTATTTCAACAAATTAGAAGAAGTGAAAGTGCAGAATCTAACAGCTCACCTAAAGGAATGAGAGGGAGAGCAACAAGAACACCCAAAACCCAGTAGAAGAAGAGAAATAATAAAAATCAGGGCA
>NW_027541313.1:0-265 GCF_008692635.1 Crocuta crocuta
ATAAATATATAGCCAAAAGAAAAGGTGTAAAGCGATTTAGAGGACAATTTCTAAGATATATTGTTAAGTGAAAAATGCAAAGTTTCAGAACAGCACTTTTGACACTTTTGAAGAAGAAAAAGAAGAAAGAAAAGTGGAAGAGGAAGCAGAAGCAGAAGTAAAATTCATTTGCATCTGCTTGTACAGACATTAAGAATCTCTGTTGGGTTCTGCCAGCAGGAGCAAAGGCAGGAGATCAGAAGAAAAGAGGACCAAACGGTTAGCT
>NW_027541314.1:0-265 GCF_008692635.1 Crocuta crocuta
CTCCATACTGTTTTCCAGAGTGGCTGCATCAGTTTGCCTTCCCACCAACAGTGTAGGCGGGTTCCCCTTTCTCCACATCCTCCCCACATCTTTAGTTTCCTGAGTCGTTCATTTTATCCATTCTGACAGGTGTCAGGTCATATCTCCCTGTGGTTTTGATTTGTATTTTCTGAGGATGAGTGATGTTGAGTCTCTTTTCATGTGTCTGTTAGCCATTTGTATGTCTTCTTTGGAGAAGTGTCTATTCATGTCTTCTGCCTGTTTC
>NW_027541315.1:0-265 GCF_008692635.1 Crocuta crocuta
AGAAATAAAAAAAAATAAAGTAAGTAAATAAAAGTCCAAGAGAATTAAATACTTAGAAAATCAAACTGATTCCTCTCTTAACGCCCTGTACCTTACTTCTAGATTCATTTAGAAGTTTCTGTCTATGAAAGAAATAACTGAAGTGCCCTTGACAACAATCCCTATCTATTTTCTACAATGGTCCACCTAAGGGAAAAATCCCTGGCAACAGTTTTGAATGGACAAGGAAGGAAGGAAAGGAAGAAGGATGAACTAAAATGTGACA
>NW_027541316.1:0-265 GCF_008692635.1 Crocuta crocuta
AGAAGTGGAGAGACACCAGGGATGCACACACCCAGAGAAAGGCCGTGTGAAGACACAGCAGGGAGGTGACCACCTGCAAGCCAAGGAGAGAGGCATGAGGAGAAGCAAAAGCTACTGGCACCCTGACCTTAGAAGGGTAAGTAAACACATTTCTGCTGTTTAAGCCCCTTTGTCCATGGCATTTGTTATGGTAAGCCTAGCAAACCAGCCTCCTGACACTAAGAGCAGTTTTCAGAATAAGGTCTGATTCCCAGTAGGTTGCTTG
>NW_027541317.1:0-265 GCF_008692635.1 Crocuta crocuta
TGCAGGTAGGCGGGGGTAGATGGAAGAGGCCTGAGGGACTTCGAGTGTGTTCCCCAGAGTGGAAGGCCCAGCCCTGCATCAGCACTGAAGCCAGAGAAAGACAAACGACACAGGAGACAATGTTGTCACACGAATCGGTGTCTGTCTTGCTGTGATTAAAAACCAGCTAGAGCGTCACAAACTTGCTCTGGCTTCGGCTGCGGCAGCGGGACACCAGTCACTGGCCGCAGGCAGCTGGGCCCCACCGGGCTCTCTGAGGGAGCAC
>NW_027541318.1:0-265 GCF_008692635.1 Crocuta crocuta
AGAGCTAGAACAAACAACCCTAAAGTCTGTATGAAGTCAGAAAATACTCTGAGTAGGCGAAGCAATCGTGAAAAGGAAACCCAATCTGGACGTATCACAATTTCAGACTTTAGGTTGTATTACATAGTTGTAGTGATCAAGACAGTATGACACTGGCACAAAAACAGACACATAGGTCAATGGAACAGAATAGAAAGCCCAGAAATTAATTAGAAACTATGGGCGCCTGGGTGGCTCAGTTGGTTAAGTGTCCGATTTGGGCTTA
>NW_027541319.1:0-265 GCF_008692635.1 Crocuta crocuta
CCCCCCCACCCTCCCGGTTTGTGAAAGCGCACGCCGCAACAGAATCCATTTCTGTCAAGGGGAATTGGCACGGGGCCATTAGCTTGTGACTGTCGGCCTGGGGGCGAGGAAGCTGATTAGCAAAATGACCCTGTTCACGGCCAGCGGCTTAGGGAAGGGAGTCCAGGCACCAGCCTGAAAGCAGGGCCCCCTGAGTTCCAATTCCAGCCCTGCGTGCAGCCCGGGCACCGTACGAGTCAGGCGGTCCCCCGCCTCTGTGTCCTCA
>NW_027541320.1:0-265 GCF_008692635.1 Crocuta crocuta
AGGACTGAGGGCTCTGATTTCTGCTGCACTGGCCCCTTCTCCCTTCTCAGGTGTGGAATGTGGACCTAGCAGGGAACTCATTTAGAATCCACAAATGAGGGCAATGACTTTGGGAGGAGAGCAAAGTGAGGCTTTATTTGGACCTTGGTTTCCCTAAGAGGGGTATGGTGGAGAGTCTGCCAGACAAGACCCCCTGGAGAGCTGTATTTAAAGGATACTGAGCTAACATGCTGAGAACTTACCCAGAACTAGTCATTGTTCAAAG
>NW_027541321.1:0-265 GCF_008692635.1 Crocuta crocuta
TCCTTGATGAATACGGATGCAAAAATCCTCAAAAAGATACTTGCATATAGAATCCAACAGCACATAAAAAGAATTATGCACCAAGATTAAGTGGAATTCATTCCTGGGTGACAGGGCTGGTTCAATATTCTCAAATCAATCAATGTGATACATTACGTCCACAAAAGAAACGATAAAAACCATACGATCCTGTCGATAGATGCAGAAAATACATTTGATAAAAATACAGCATCCCTTCTTAATAAAGACTCTCGAGAAAGTCGGC
>NW_027541322.1:0-265 GCF_008692635.1 Crocuta crocuta
CAAGAGTAGGACACATAACTGACTATGCCATCCAGGCACCCTTGTGTTTTTATTTTTTATCTTTAAGAGTTCTTTATGTATTCTAATTATCTGATCTTTGTAATGTATATGCATCATGACTATTTTCTCCCTGGTCCATGGCTTATATTTTCATTTTCATAATAATATCTTTGATGTGCAGAAGTTTTTAATTTTGATGAAGTTCAATTTATCAACTTTTCCTTTATGCTTTTTTTTTCTGTTCTAGGAAATATTTTCCTAACTC
>NW_027541323.1:0-265 GCF_008692635.1 Crocuta crocuta
CGGCCGCAGCCCGGCGCCCTCCCGCTGCCTTCCTGGCCGCGTCCCGCTCGGCTGACGAGGGACCCCCTCCCGCCCTGCCCATGGGCGCCCCGCGTGCCCAGTGCCTGGAGTGGGTGTGTGCCTCCTCTCCGGGCCCGGGCCCTTCCGCACACCCCGCGCCGCCCTGCACAGAACCTCTTCCCGTCAGCCTTCCCTCCACCACCTCCACCTGCTCCCCCAGCCCCTCCCATCCTGCCCTCAGCCCCAAGGCCCCAGCCTCAGCCTC
>NW_027541324.1:0-265 GCF_008692635.1 Crocuta crocuta
CATTTCATGAAAAAATCGCTGGAAGAAAGGAAACCGAGAGACCCAGACCTCTCACCTGGCTATGGACACACAGCAAATGAAATTAAACAATACTTTAAAAAAACAAACATCATATGGTGTGTGTATATATATTGCCGGCCGACAAGAGTGGTTTTCTCCTTGAAAAGCAATGAATGAAGTATACAAGGTGAAGAGCAAAAACCAGGTAAAAGTCCCAGGGTTTTGAAATAAATGGCTTAAAGTCAGATACCTGTTCATGGTAAAG
>NW_027541325.1:0-265 GCF_008692635.1 Crocuta crocuta
TTTTTCTTTTGCGAGACTGGGTGTGAGGGATGTTGGTGGAGTGGCATGAGCTTGAGTGTGACCCCAGATGCCCAACCTCGGACATGCACTGGTACTGGGGAGAGACGTGTGCATTGAGCACCAGGTAAAGGCTGGTTTACAGAGTGTGGGGGCTGTGGCAGCACTGCTGGTGGTCATGGTGGTGGTCCTGACCATCTTCCTTGGCCGACCCCAGAAAAAGCTGCACAGGTGAGCTTATGGAGCCAGGCCCAGGGAAGGGGGGCCA
>NW_027541326.1:0-265 GCF_008692635.1 Crocuta crocuta
GCCGAGCACACACACTACGTATCAGCTGGTGGCCGTTTCCCGCCAGGGACAGTCCCACAGTGTCCCCCGTTCGCGTCCTCACTCGGCCTGGCACACGCGTGGGCACACCCGCCTCTCAGGCCTCAGCTTCTACGGGCCCAGCAGGGCCGCGCACACCACGGGCCCCTTCCAGCCGTCAGGCCACCGGGACCGTCATCATCCCAGGGCCCAGGTTCTCACACCGCACAGGTGCACATCCCAGAACCTTCTCCCGTCAGATCAACCC
>NW_027541327.1:0-265 GCF_008692635.1 Crocuta crocuta
CCCCTGAAAGAAAAAGGAAGAAAATAAAAGAGCAACAATCAGAATCCCCTGAAGAGGTAAGGAAAATAACCTTTAGTACTGCTATCCAAAAAAATACAAAAAGAATTAAACCTTAAGTATTGAATGATGTTTACAGTCTCTTAGAGCTCAGGTTACATTATGATGTCAGTTTTCATATAAGTATAAAATGTAAAATATTGATCCAGAACATCAGATCTGTACCTCCATTACCATTCAAAGGCTCTGAGGACTAAGAAAACTTATA
>NW_027541328.1:0-265 GCF_008692635.1 Crocuta crocuta
AGCACAGAGCCCGATGTGGGGCTCGAACCCACAAACCGTGAGATGGTGACCTGAGCCACTCAGGCGCCCCGCCCCATCGATAATTCTTAACCCTCTCTCCAGGCCACAGCGGGCTTCCTGTAAGGCGCGGAGGCCTGGAAAGGAATGCCGTCTAGGGAGTTGTCTTTCTTTATGTTGGCCTCCTAAATCTGGAACTTGCTTTGAAAATGAATGACCTTCCTCCTGGTCTGCGAGCTGTGGCGGTTCCAGGAGAGCTAAATGGGTG
>NW_027541329.1:0-265 GCF_008692635.1 Crocuta crocuta
CCCAGCTCACGTGGTTCGCACTCTCTCTCAAAAATAAACATTTAATCAATAAACTATTTGTAAAAAATAAAAATAAAAAAAAAACAAAAAAATAAATAAATAAAAAAACAAAAAAAATAAAAAAATAAAAAAATAAAAATAAAAATAAAAAAATAAATAAACATTTAAAAAAGAGAGAAAATGTTGTAGAAAAAAAAATATGGTCTGAAATGATTATGTCCACGTGGCCATTTTTAGAATGGCTAGAGTCTTTATAAAGTTGTCC
>NW_027541330.1:0-265 GCF_008692635.1 Crocuta crocuta
GCTGCCTGTGGGCCCGGGCACTGCCCAGGGCAGGGACGAGGGAGGCATGGGCATGGGTACCCACACGAACATTGCTGGACGCTCAGGAGGCTGCAACGGGGCCATGATGAGCCTGGCGTAGGCCCTTTGCCGGCTGTGCTGGGAGCCCAGGGCCGGGCTGGACTGAGCCCCCGCAAGACCAAGGCCGAGATGGACAGATGGGTCTGAGGTGAGGGCACACGGAGAGGCTGGCCCCGCACAGGGGAGGGAGGGGGCCCCAGCTGGC
>NW_027541331.1:0-265 GCF_008692635.1 Crocuta crocuta
CGTACTATAGTCCAAGGATCCCTATTTCCATTACTGCTGTGGGTTCCAGAAAAGAGAGATGCCATGGAAGTTTGTGATCTCTATTTTCACCACTATGTCTCATACCTACCTAAAGAGAATGGGAGTGTGGAGTGAAAAAGACACAGACCCCTCTATCACTGAGACACATCGAGCGTTGAAGAAATAAGTTCAGTGCTTCAGGTGAGAGTTTGGCCAGATTATTCAGAGGTCTTATGCTATATGGCAAGACAGCAGTAGCAAACAA
>NW_027541332.1:0-265 GCF_008692635.1 Crocuta crocuta
TCTCTCTCTCTCTCTCTCTGCTACAAGCTGTGGTTTTGGCACAGGATACATGAAATGACTGGCGGAACAGGACTGAGAAGCAGAATCGGGGACAGAGCAAAACCTGGCATATGAAAGACTTGGCATAGCTGATAGCGGGGAAAGTGTGTGCCATTCAATAAATGAGGGTGGTACAATTATCTTTTTTTCATGGGAGGGAAAAAGCAAATAGATCACTACGTGACAGCAAGCACAAAGACCAATTTCACATGATCAAAGACTAAAA
>NW_027541333.1:0-265 GCF_008692635.1 Crocuta crocuta
CGGGGCTCGAACTCATGAACCATGAGATCGTGACCTGAGCCAAAGGTGGATGCTTAACCCACTAAGCCACCCAGGGACCCTTTGGAAATTTAGTCATGATTTTCCTTGATGCTGTTTTCTTCATGTTTCTTGTGTTCAGGATTTGTTAACTCTCTTGGATCTGTGAGTTTGTAGTTTTCAACAAATGAGAAAGAAGGTCAGGTATTTCTACTTCAGATACTTTTTCTATCCATCCCTCTATCCCAGAAACTCCAATTATATGCAT
>NW_027541334.1:0-265 GCF_008692635.1 Crocuta crocuta
TTATTTTCTTTGTGACTAATCAAGTACAATGTCTTGTGATATATTGTATCTTGTTTGGACACCTCCTTTTAGGAAATGCCTTTCCAAGTTTTTGTTTAGGAAAGACATGTTTAATTTTCTATAAAAATACTTGCAAACAATGGAAGTTTGAGTCCTGCATCAGGCTAACTGCTGTCTGCACACAGCCTACTTTGGATCCTCTGTCTCCCTCTCTCCGCTTCTCTCCTGCTCTCTCTCTCTCTCAAAAAAATAGATAAACATTAAA
>NW_027541335.1:0-265 GCF_008692635.1 Crocuta crocuta
AGAATTTCAAGTATAGTTTTCTAATGTTATAAAACGGATGATATCTGTGGGTTTCAGTTAATGCCAGAGTTACTATTTCTGATGAGCTACCAGAGGTCTGACCAAGAACCGTGTCAGAGAAAGAAGTAAGGGGAGACAGAGCATTGGTGCCTTGGCTTCTCGGTGCACGTCCCACAGACGGTGAAAAATGACATCATCTACGTGGTCCAGACATCACACTGGGACTGAAACAGAAGAGAACCCAGGCAGGAGAGAAAGGGAGGCC
>NW_027541336.1:0-265 GCF_008692635.1 Crocuta crocuta
TGGAGCCTCCTTCGGATTCTGTGTCTCCCTCTCTCTCTGCTCCTCTCCCACTGTCTCTGTCTGTCTCTCAAAAAAGAAAAAAAAAGTTAAAAAATTTTTTAAATTTATATTTCAACTGCCTTCAATAATGTAAAATTAAAATCAATTGTAATTTTAATTGTTATTTATAGAAATAAACTACCTGAAATAAAGAAACAGTAATTTATATTTAAATATTTTTTAATCAAAAATGGTCTGCCTAATGCCACTAATTAAAATAAGTATG
>NW_027541337.1:0-265 GCF_008692635.1 Crocuta crocuta
GCAGTGAGCTAACCTCTGCTTCTGCTCTCGCCCCTCCCTTCCCATCCCGGTTGGCGACATCGGCTCGGATATGTCCCGTATGTGCATCATGTCCTGTCCCGGCTGGCCCCCCTTCCAGTTATTAAAGTAGCCTCCTCCTACGCTGCTCTTCCCCTGCAGCACGTCTGCGAGCCCAGCTCTGGCCGCACGTTCGCTGCTCCAAGCACTGTCGCGCTCCTCCGTCACGGACTACCGACATGTCCCAGTAAGCTGGGCACACCCGCCC
>NW_027541338.1:0-266 GCF_008692635.1 Crocuta crocuta
GTTTGATAAATCTCCTGGGTAAGTTGCTCTTGTTCTTGCTCTTGAAATGTTCGACTTGTTAACAGTTTTTCTTCATGAGAGCTTTATTGAAGTGTCAGCAAGACTGTCGTTTTATCTGTTCTCATACAATGGAATAACTTGCTCAAGGTCCAATATTGCCTTCTTTTCACAAAGAGCTGCTTCTTTATCTCAATAAAGCAGTTTTTCTATTTCTTGTAGGGAAGTAAAACCAGATGGTGTTCATTCATGAGAAGTTTTCCTAAAGT
>NW_027541339.1:0-265 GCF_008692635.1 Crocuta crocuta
CCTATTTGGGCTCTGTGCTGACAGTATGGAGCCTGCATGGGAATCTCTCTTTCCCTCTCTCTATACCTCTCCCCCCACTCAAAATAAATAATTTTGTTAAAAAGGCATTTTTAAAAAAGGAATGCACTTGTCATGATGAGCACTAGGTGATGTATGAAATTATTGAATGACTGTATTGTACACCTGAAGCTAATACTATATTTTAACTATACTGGAATTAAAATTAAATCTTAATAATAAATACAGAAAGTAGACAGATAGATAC
>NW_027541340.1:0-266 GCF_008692635.1 Crocuta crocuta
TAAAAAAAACTACACACTGCTCTGATAACAGCAAGTATCAAGCGGTTGAGTTTAATGAATGATTTTCATAACTAGTTGAGGGGAGTATTAGTGAGTTAGAAGAGCTGAAGAGAATATACAGACTCAAGTTCTAATAATTAAAGAGAAGCAAAGTACAAAAGAGAACCTATTGTAACCTCCTGTGCTGGTAAACTCTCAGTGAAAATATACTTTAAACATATTCTTTAAAGAACTAGAAATACATTTCTAGTACCATATAAATTCAC
>NW_027541341.1:0-266 GCF_008692635.1 Crocuta crocuta
ACGGCCAGGTTCGTAGCGGCACTAGTCCCGGCTTCTCCAGGGAGGGTGAAGCGAGAACCCATGTCTGGGGCGGGACTCGGCGTCGTCTTCTAGGGAGGATATAAAGGATTTCATTTTTTTGTAATGTATTGTACATGTGAGAGATTGACGTTCAGAACTTTCACTTGAAATTTCTTCCCTAGTATCCCTGCAAAGGATAACTCCTGGGTTTTCTGCATAACCATATCAAATGCATCTGTCTTTGTTTTCCTATCTATAGGTCTATG
>NW_027541342.1:0-265 GCF_008692635.1 Crocuta crocuta
AGTTTGATAAGTTCTTTATAGATTTTGGAGACTAACCCTTTATTTGATATGTCATTTGCAAAAGTCTTCTCCCATTCCGTCGTTTGGCTTTTAGTTTTGCTGATTATTTCCTTTGACATGCAGAAGCTTTTTCTTTGGATGAGGTGTCATGGTTCATTTTCTCTTTTGTTTCTCTTACCTCTGGACATTTTTGAGTAAGAAGTCACTGCTGCCAAGGTCCAAGAGGTTGTTGCCTGCTTTCTCCTCGAGGATTTTGATGGCTTCC
>NW_027541343.1:0-266 GCF_008692635.1 Crocuta crocuta
AATTGTGTCAATAACAAAGCAAATGTAAAAGTAGACAATTACTGGGGCACTGGCTGGCTCAGTTGGCAGAGCAAGTGACTCTTGATCTCAGGGTTTTGAGTTCAAGCCCCGCATTGAGGATAGAATTTACTTAAAATAATGACGATGACAACAACAACAACAACATCACCAACAACAATAAAAGTAGGAAATTGTTAACTTCCAGAAAAGCTAATTATACATGCAGGGAAAGCATAGAATACTGTGACACTCAGCTGTATAATAAT
>NW_027541344.1:0-266 GCF_008692635.1 Crocuta crocuta
TTGGACAATGACCAGGCAGAGAGACTAAGAGGCTTAATTCAGAGACAGAAAGAAGAGAATATGGTAGGAAACGAGGAGAAAGAAACAAATATACTGTTAGTCAGAGAAACTATATAGTCTGATTACTCCAGTGAAGGAGAGATAGAAAGGTAGTAGTGAGGTATAGAATATACATCTAGAAAATGGATTAATTGTGACTAAGCAAACCAATGACCAGAATGCCAGTCCAGTAGAGGGGAGGGATATGAATGAGACAAGGGAAAATA
>NW_027541345.1:0-265 GCF_008692635.1 Crocuta crocuta
AATATCTATCATCCTACTGGAAGTCAAAAGAAAGCTGGAGTAGCTGTACTTCTATAAGACAAACTGGACTATACTAAAGTAAAGACAAGAACAAGGGATGAAGAAGGGCATTATATAATAATCACAGAGTCTATCCATCAGGAAGAGCTAGCAATTATAAAGGTGTACGCACCGAATATGGGAGCACCTCCATATGTAAAACAATCACAAACAGAAACACTCTTATGCATAAGAATGTGCTAATAGCAGGGGACTTTAATACTCC
>NW_027541346.1:0-266 GCF_008692635.1 Crocuta crocuta
AAGAGGTGATACCAGCCTTCTTGTTTTTGGTCTATATCCACTGAACTGTAGATATATGAATATGCATTTATGTGTTTGCATGTGAAAGAATGTGCCTTTGATGTCTTTTAAACAGCTTTATTGAGATACAATGAACATACATTGTACTATGCCACTTGATAAATTTTGATGTGTCTATAACCATGAAAATCTTACAAAAGTTACAATAGTGAAGATATCCGTCACCACCAAAAGGTTGCTCGTGATGTTTTGTAATTCCTAGTTGC
>NW_027541347.1:0-266 GCF_008692635.1 Crocuta crocuta
ACCCCTCTCACCACTGTTATTTCACATGGTACTGGAAGTCCTAGCCACAGCAATCCAACAACAAAAAGAAATAAAAGGCATCCACATGGGTGAGGAAGAAGTAGAACTTTCGCTATTTGACATGATATTTCGCTAAGTGACATGATGCTCTATACAAGAAACCTGAACGACTCCCTTAAAAAATTATTGAATGGATATACAAACTCAGCAAGTGACCATATACAAAAATCAATGTACAGAAATCTGCTGCATTTCTATAGACCAAT
>NW_027541348.1:0-266 GCF_008692635.1 Crocuta crocuta
AAGGTGTATTTAGGTCTAAACTGGGTCTCTTGTAAACAGCATATACATAGATATTGTTTTCCTATCCATTGTGTTTTCTTATTCATCCAGGATCACACCTGGATTTCTGCTAATGAGGTGACTTAGGCTAGGGTCTTTCACAGCCTCAGGCCTGGGCTGGCCACTTGAAAGACTTGTTGATCAGAAGGAGGGAACGTTTTGCCCAACCTCCTCTAGCTTCTGGGAGGGGAGGGCTGGAATTTGATCTCTAGCAAAGCTCTTGAAGA
>NW_027541349.1:0-266 GCF_008692635.1 Crocuta crocuta
ACTGTGCACGAGGCTCTGACTGGCCCTGCAGGAGGTGCAGGCCGGCTGTCCAAGGGTGACGGGCAGGGAGAGAGGAGTCTGTGTCATTACAGCATCCCCACTGCATCCTAAAGGAAGGAGAGAGAAGGGCAAGGTTATGTGCAAATTTTGTGAGGAATGTTCATAATTTCCCTATTACTGTTTATTTCAGATTTAAAAATTGCATTGTACACGATTTTGAGTCGGGACTCAAAACTTTCTAATTTCAAGAAAGAACCAGAGATTTG
>NW_027541350.1:0-266 GCF_008692635.1 Crocuta crocuta
ACCCCGTTTTTCTGCTCTGTGCCCAGCTTGGAGCACACCCTGGGGAGAGAGGGATCGCTGGGCAGGGAGGAGGGGGGACACTGGGGTCTTGAGCAGGTCCCACATTTACAGGCAAGGGAAGGAAGGGACCCCTCAGGGACGGAAGCAGAGAGGCCAGAGCAGGTCACGGGGAAGACGAGAGATGGGGGGGGCCTCCCAGCTGGAGCGTGGGGCTGTCAGTGTCTAAGTGATCACCAGGCCTTCCAGGTCATTTATCACTGCAGGGC
>NW_027541351.1:0-266 GCF_008692635.1 Crocuta crocuta
CTGTGGTGTCTTACCTGGGCTCCGAGACTGGCAACGTGTCGATGGCGTCTCTGCATGATTGTTTCTGATCTCTGTGCTTTCAAACACTTCTTACTCTTTTGAAAACTCATACAACATCTGGTGTGTCACTGTTATTGTATTTAGTACAGTGTATGGCTACTGGGTCCATTTTAAGTGTCCCAGTTCAGGAATATCAGTTTGTAGTGAGGACACTACATGGTATATGATAGTGTGTGCTCAGTGTCTTCCTGCAGGAAAAAAAAAAA
>NW_027541352.1:0-266 GCF_008692635.1 Crocuta crocuta
TCAACTCCAAAGACCAGCAGCAGGTACTGGCAGGCTTGGCTGAAGATCACGGGGAACTGGTCCTCGTCATCTTGGCTGATTGCCTTCAGCATCTCCGCCTGTGTGGTCGGCTGCTTGCTGCGATACTTGAGGAGCAGGAACAGCACCAGGCCAGCCACCTTTATGCGCACCATGGCGGGGAGCTGGGCCTGGGCCGCTGGCAGGGCCCCCCAGGTGATGGACCCCTCCTCATCGGGGCCGCCAGAGCCCTGGTCAGACTGGCTGCC
>NW_027541353.1:0-266 GCF_008692635.1 Crocuta crocuta
GCTTCAGGAATACAACTACCCTACAACTCAGGAATTGCACTAATGGGAATTTACCCAAAGAATACAAAAATAATGATTTGAAGGGGGCACATGCACCACAACGTTTATAGCTCCTCTATCAATGGTAGCCACATTATGCAGAGAGCCCAAATTTCCATCCACTCACGAATGGATAAAGATGTGGTTTATATATATAATGGAATACGCCTTGGCAGTGAGAGAGAATGAAATCCTGCCATTTGCAACAACATGGATGGAACTAGAGG
>NW_027541354.1:0-266 GCF_008692635.1 Crocuta crocuta
ATTTTATTTTGTCATTGAAGTCCAAAACTTAACTGTATGGTTTGAGGGGGTAAAGCTAAACTTACTTGAGGATTTTCCCTTGAAAACTCAGTGTACTTAAGCTTACTTTGTATTTAATCACATTGAAGCCAGAGTTGCAACTATGTACTCATTGCTGGCATGAACGCATACTGAGTCAAGTGTTTTTAATTTATTTAGTAAACATTCAGTTTTAAACCAGGCAGTTGGTTGGCACTCACCCTGAGCCTCCACTCTGGTTCTACACT
>NW_027541355.1:0-266 GCF_008692635.1 Crocuta crocuta
CTCTTCCCGTGGGGACGGGAGATGCGGTGAGGTGAACGACACAGGCACCGGGACGTGGCGCTAGGCTGCACGGACCTTCTCACGCGGCGTCAGGAGATGCGCCTGCGTCAGACCACAGCGGCCGTGGGGAAGCAGAACTGCGGAAAGCACCACTGTGGCTAAGGGTGAACCACGGTCCTTTGTGACGGTCCTAATTCAGCTCGAACGCCGACTTGTTGCTCTGGAAGAGTAAGGAGATGATGGATGGAAAAGTAGGAAGGGAGAGA
>NW_027541356.1:0-266 GCF_008692635.1 Crocuta crocuta
AGAACTCTGTTAAGGTCTCTTATGTAAGTCACTTGTAAAATACATATATGTAATGTCCTTTGGAAAGATAAAGGCAGGTCTGTGGTGATAGAAGCATGTCAAAATTACCTACGTGGTATTTTGGAAAAGGATCGGAAGGGAATACAGAAAAATTGGTTTGAATTGTTAGCTGATAGGATTATGGATAGTTTACTGTTTTATTTTCATTCTACCCCAAACAGTTCATGTTAATGTTCTCTGAAAAGTCGAATGTTCTTCTTCTTCTT
>NW_027541357.1:0-266 GCF_008692635.1 Crocuta crocuta
TTTAAATAATCTTGATTTTGGGTCCTAAACGAAAAGCATCCCAACGCGTTTTATCATGAACAAGAATACTGAACACTGGGGACCCAGGGAGACCATGGACTGTAACTTCAGTTACCAGGGGGCTATAAGGAGGTGCATAAAAAACAAATACAGCTGACCCTTGAACAACACAGTTGTGAACAGTACAGGTCCACTTAAACACAGATTTTTTGGATAACAGCAGTACTATAAACATATTTTCTCTGCCCTGTGATTTTCTTACTACC
>NW_027541358.1:0-266 GCF_008692635.1 Crocuta crocuta
ACAGATCGGGGAAAAGAATATTCATGATTACACCTGCATCTTCACGATTACTTGAGTCCCTTGAGTCTGGAGCAAGTAGCATAACGACCTCATTGGACTTTGCCATTTCTTTTGATCCCCACAGCTCAGGAGCAAAGTTAGGGCCATGTCTATTACAAGCCCCCCCACCATGTCAACTCTGCCTGTGTCCCACCTTCTAGGGGAAATGGCTGTGGTGGACAAAAGAACCCTCCTGATGAGGAGGCTACCCACTCCAGGATGCACAG
>NW_027541359.1:0-266 GCF_008692635.1 Crocuta crocuta
CGGGTCACCCACACCCCCAGCTGGGTGCTGGGACTGGGCTGCCAGCTTCCAGCGAGGGGCCGGCTTCCTTCCTCCAATTAAACACTAATGAGGTGTCATTAACCCTTAGCTTGCCTGCCAGCCCTCAGGTGGAGGTCAGATTCACGTCCCTCCCAACCCAGGGGCAGAGAGGGGGCCCTCTGAGGAAGCCTGGAGGCAGTGGCTGGGGGGGGGGCCGGGGGACCAGAAGCGGAGGGGCCAGAGACCAGCGGCGGGCACTGGTGACC
>NW_027541360.1:0-266 GCF_008692635.1 Crocuta crocuta
GACCTTTATGGGGTAAGGGGCTGGATTCACTAGGAAGAAACTCACCTAGCTGGTCCAGTGACCTTTTGTGGATAGTGAGACAGACCACGGCATTTCCAGCTTCCAGAGTGGTGGGCTCCTCTCCCAGGCACTGGTACACAGCCTTAGACACCTCTGAGGGCATGAATCTCATAGTCACCCCCACATCAAGCACGGGCTGACTCCTGAGGGTGCAAACAGGGGCCAAGGATCTGAGTCTGATTTGGGAAGGAGAACAAGGTGGGGGG
>NW_027541361.1:0-266 GCF_008692635.1 Crocuta crocuta
ATCGATAAGAATGTGCTACTAGCAGGGGACTTTAGTACTCCGCTTCCAGCAATGGATCGTTCAACCAGACAGAAAATCACTAAAGAAACAATGGGCTTGAATCACACAACGGACCAGAGGGATCTGACCGATGTCTTGAGAGCTCTGCGTACCGAGGCCAAGGAATTCACGTTCTTCTCCAGTGCGCATGGCTCATTCTCCAAGATAGATCACGTACGGGGACATAAAGCATCCCTCAATACATTTGAAAGAATGGAGATCCTACC
>NW_027541362.1:0-266 GCF_008692635.1 Crocuta crocuta
CGGGTGCCCCAAGTTTTCCCTCTTTGAACAACAAGCCTCCCTGCCCTTACATACAGAGCCGTCTCCCTTATTTCTTCAAGTTGTCTTCATTACATTTCTTACAATTGTTTACATCTGTCACCATGATTCAGGGGCTTTCCCCCACCATGCTCCAGGAGTTTTGCCCATTGTACCTGACGATAAGGTGACCCATGTTTCTATGCTCTCAAGACCTTAGGTGCGGGAAGCTTCTCCAAGATGGTGGCCCAGGACATCCTAAACAGGGA
>NW_027541363.1:0-266 GCF_008692635.1 Crocuta crocuta
AAATGCTGGTCCCTCCCTTAACTACACAGAAGAATCTAAATCGGAGCTCTTTCCCAGAATAAGGCTTATTGGCTGCGATAAATTTTATCTAAGTGACTCATCTGAACAGCAGGACAACCATCTAATTACCCAACACCTACTCTTCTCATCGCCCTGTGATGTGCATCCCGTCCCTCTAAAGTCCCCAGGCCCCTACCTGCTTCACCTCGGTCCAGAATGACATCCACACCTCATTTTGCCTGACGGCCTTTGGAATTTGCACGTCC
>NW_027541364.1:0-266 GCF_008692635.1 Crocuta crocuta
TTTAATGTTTATCTATTTTTTTGAGAGAGAGAGAGAGCAGGAGAGGAGCAGAGAGAGGGAGGCAGAGGATCCAAAGTAGGCTGTGTGTAGACAGCAGTTAGCCTGATGCAGGACTCAAACTTGCATTGTTTGCAAGTATTTTTTATAGAAAATTAAACATGTCTTTACTAAACAAATACTTGGAAAGGCATTTCCTAAAAGGAGGTGTCCAAACAAGACAAAATATATCACAAGACATTGTACTTGATTAGTCACAAAGAAAATAA
>NW_027541365.1:0-266 GCF_008692635.1 Crocuta crocuta
TACTAAATGCCCTCCTTAATACCCATCACTCATTTAGTCCATCCCGTCCCCACTCGCCTTCATTAACCCTCAGTTTGTTTTCTATTGTTATAAGTCACTTATGGTTTGCTTTCTTCTTCCTTTTATTTTTCCTTCCCATAGAGCCATCAGTTTTGTTTCCTAAGTTCCACATATGAGTGAAACCATGTGGTATTTCTCTTTCTGTGGTGACTTATTTTGCTTAGTATAATATACTCTACCTCCATCCACATCCACATTGTGGCAAA
>NW_027541366.1:0-266 GCF_008692635.1 Crocuta crocuta
GCAACAACAGATGTTGGCAAGGATGGGGAGAAAGAGGATCTCTTTTGCAGTGCTAGTGGGAATGCAAACTGGTGAAGCCACTCCCGAAACGAGTATGGAGATTCCTCAAGAAAAGAAATATGGAACTACCCTACAACCCAGCAATTGCAGTACTATGCATTTATCCAAGGGAAACAGGTATGCTGTTTCAAAGGGGCACAATGTTTATAGCAACACCATTGACAATAGTCAAAGTATGAAAAAAGCCTAAATGTCCATTGATGGAT
>NW_027541367.1:0-266 GCF_008692635.1 Crocuta crocuta
GATTCACCTGCCCCAGGGCTGTTGCTCTTTGAGTGAACATCACTGTTCTTACTACTGGGTCTAGAGGAAGGGGGTCTACTCCTTGTCCTGAGAAAGACTCCACTCTGATGGCACAGACAGGACAGTCACCAAAATCAGGCTGAGCCACACAAAGGCAAATCTAGAGTGCTGAGGTAAAAGTGTAGATGCTGGGTAAGGATCTAGATACACTTCTAGATATAGTTCTGGATGGAGAGAAATGCTGTTTGTCAAGGCAGTGTCCCAGA
>NW_027541368.1:0-266 GCF_008692635.1 Crocuta crocuta
TCCAGAACTCCGGAACCAGAATCTGCTTTTGAAGAAGGTCGCCAAGGGAGTCATGTGCACATTCTAACTGGTTGGGCTTCTTTGTAACATGTGTGTAAGCACACACAGCAGCCACATGAGAGCAGAACTGTACAAGCATCAAACCATGCACCTGATGGCAAACACGTACTTAGATCCCACAGGCCCTGCGGGCCCCAATCCCTCTGCCCAGAGGCAATCACGTCTCTGGATTCTGGTTTCAGGTGTCTTGTGGTTACTTCTGAGTC
>NW_027541369.1:0-266 GCF_008692635.1 Crocuta crocuta
TCTCCTGTCACTTCCAGGCACTCAGTGATCTGACCAACCCCAGGTAACATGGCTCAGTGAGGGCAGGAGAAGATTCATCCCTGGGTCTCCTGCCTCCCAAGGCAATGTTCCTCTTAAGGACAGTCCCAATAGGCAGCACTGACAGACCTCCTACATCCACACCGTAAACGCTCAGGAGGTACAGGCAAGCCCTCCAGACACCACATCCAGGTGTGAGACTCTGGATGTCTTTGTTTCAGATGGCATCAACCAGCTGGCCAGAGAGA
>NW_027541370.1:0-266 GCF_008692635.1 Crocuta crocuta
AAAAAATTAACAGTAGAACTCCCCTATGACCCAGCAATAGCGCTGTCAGGAATTTAATCAAGGGATTCAGGATGCTGAAGCATAGGGTCTCATGTACCCCCGTGTTCATAGCAGCACTTACTACTATAACCAAATTATGGAAACAGCCTAAAGGTATATTAACTGATGAATGGATCAAGATATGGTTTATCTATACAATGGAATAATACATAATACATGGTAGTGAGAAAGAATGAAATCTGGCCATTTTTAGCAATGTGAATGGA
>NW_027541371.1:0-266 GCF_008692635.1 Crocuta crocuta
GGGAAGGGGGAGTTCGTGCTCGGGAGGGACAGTTCCAGTCGGGGAAGATGAAAAGGTTCTGGAGCTGGATGGCGGGACAGTTGCACACAGTGTGAATGGACACCTGTCCATTGAACTGCACACTCACAAATGGTTAAAATGGTGATTTCATGTTACGTGTATTTTAGCACAAAAATGTCTAGACTGTATACTCTCTCTGAGGGGTAAAGAAAGAGTCAGAATAATGGTAATGACTGTTGATAGGAGTGTTCGTGGCGCCAGGCGCC
>NW_027541372.1:0-266 GCF_008692635.1 Crocuta crocuta
CCAGGTTGGTTTCTTCTGTTTGCTATGAAAGTGAGTCTGCTCAGTGCCTCTCTCCTGGCTTCAGGTGGTCTGCTATAACTGGCTGATAGGCACATCATTTTGATCTCTGCCTTCTTGTCCACATGGTGTTCTCTATCTGTTCATATGTCTCTGTATCCAAATTTTGATTTTTATAAGGATACCAGTCATATTGGATCAGGCCCACCCTACTCCAGTATAAGTTCATCTTAGCTAATTATGCCTTTAGTGACACTATTTCAAAATAA
>NW_027541373.1:0-266 GCF_008692635.1 Crocuta crocuta
GACAGACATTTGATACTTCCCATCAGTGAACACATGTTTATGCTATCTCAGCCCAGTGCCCCACAGAACACTGCGAGGAAAGGAGCAGCGGTTTGGAAGGGAGTAGACGTGGGAGGTGGCAATGCGAGTATAGTGATTTGGGTCAGAATAAGGTATCTGATCACACCTGGAGAGGAAAGTGGCTGTAATGGCCTGGAAAGAACAGCACAGAAGTCGGCCAGCTGACATCGCACATCCTTGTAATCTGTGTCACCTTCCACGGCCCC
>NW_027541374.1:0-267 GCF_008692635.1 Crocuta crocuta
AAAAAAAAAAAAAGAAATCTGATGAGTGCCTGGATAGCTCAGTCAGTTGGGCATCCTACTTCCGCTCAGGTCACCATCTCACAGTTTGTGAGTTCTGGTCTTGCATTGGGCTCTGAGCTGGAGACTGATTTGGATCCTTTCTCTCCTTCTGTGTCTGCCCCTCCTCTACTCACACTCTGTCTCTCAAAAATGAATAAATGTTTAAAAAACTTTTTAAAAAGATCTGTTACCAAAATACTGAATATAATCTCATTCCACTTAAAGTAA
>NW_027541375.1:0-266 GCF_008692635.1 Crocuta crocuta
GAAAGCAGGCAAGAACCTCTTTGACCTTGGCCGCAGCAACTTCTTGCTCAACACGTCTCTGGGGGCAAGGGAAACAAAAGCAAAAATGAACGATCGGGACCTCAACAAAATGAAAAACTTCTTTCTGCAGAGCGAAGGAAACAGTCAGCAAAACTAAAAGGCAGCGGACAGAATGGGACAAGAGAGTTCCAAATGACATAACAGATAAAGGGTTAGGATCCAAAATCTATGAAGAACTTATCAAACTCAACACCCAAAAACCAAAT
>NW_027541376.1:0-267 GCF_008692635.1 Crocuta crocuta
TATCCAGCAGAACAAGTTCTTCGACCTCAACGATCTCTTTCCAGTTTGTTTTTTTTCAGATGAATTTAGACTCGTTTGGCCAGACTTCCCCACCCCGCTCCCAACTAGGGGGAAAAGGAGAGAAAAAGAAAGCCTGGTGGGCCCTTTGTGGGGAGAAGTACATCCCTTTGAATATGTTCGGTCCTCTGAAATCACTATCCTGAATGCGTCTGTTGTATTTTAAAATCCGTGTAAACCCATAGAAAGTTCTCGAGGAACAATACAAAT
>NW_027541377.1:0-267 GCF_008692635.1 Crocuta crocuta
AACTAACTTGGATGTCAATTTAAAAAAATAAATTAAATTAAAAATTTTAAATAAATCAATACATAAAATAAAAAAGGGACAACATTAAATGCTGACAAGGATATAGAGAAACTAGATCACTCATACATTACTGGTGGGAATGTGAAATGATATGGCCACTCTGGAAACAGTTTAGGGACGCCTGGCTGGCTCAGTCAGCAGAGCAAGCGACTCTCGATCTCAAGAGTCCTGAGTTTGAGCCCCATTGTTGGGGATAGAGTTTGCTTA
>NW_027541378.1:0-267 GCF_008692635.1 Crocuta crocuta
CATGTAGATGTAAAGCCTGAAACAAATCTCAACTAATTACTTTGATGTCAGGAATACTGTGTTCTCACTGTCCTTCAAACCTACCACGGTTTAAGGAGGGAGCAAATTATACAGTTATCATAGCAATAAGGAATGTCTTTTCGAATGACTATTATCCAACAGGGAAGGGGTGCAGTGGATTTGTGGAAGTAGCCAAAGTGATGCCAAATATTTCAGGGCTATTTAGCCTCTTATGCAGCACCTAGAATATGCAGCCTATTGTACACA
>NW_027541379.1:0-267 GCF_008692635.1 Crocuta crocuta
TACTCACAATAAATAAATAGTATAACTGATGTGGGGTCATTGAGCACAAGGGTCAAGAAAGAGTTCTTAAGACATTTTCCAGTGAGAAAGGTGTTTTATCATATAGCACAGGAATAGAACCTGTGGGCAGAAAGAGCCACTGTGTGATTGTGAAGTGCAACTGATATATATATTTAAGTTGAGAGTGGGGAGTTGTTTAGACATAACAGAAGTCTCCAAAGAGATTTCCTTATGTTAAAGAAAACTTACAGGATCCTGGAGGCCTGG
>NW_027541380.1:0-267 GCF_008692635.1 Crocuta crocuta
AAGGAAGAAAAGCCATATAATCATACCAACTGTTACAAATTCCACCTGCACTCATGATAAAACTCAAAAAATTAGCAAGGGGGACAGTTCTCAACTTGATAGAGAACATCTCATGATATGCCATGAATGAGTTGCATCTTGGGCAATTTCACACGTCTCTTTTGCTTTTCCTCATAGGTAAAAAAGGATGTTGGGTGGAATCCTCTCATACCTTCCTTCCAGTTCTAATTCTGGGAGCTTTTCTTTATTAAAACATTAAAATGTTAT
>NW_027541381.1:0-267 GCF_008692635.1 Crocuta crocuta
ACAAGTAACGAATCTTTCCAGTAAGTTGTGAATCTCAAAGGGCCCGCTGCTGTGCTGACTGTAGGGACATCAAGATGGACAGACGCAAAGATGGACGGACACGATGCCTGGTTCAGACGAGCTTGCGTTCCTGCACAGACCCTCCTTTCCTTGGTGCTTCTTTCACAGGATTGCGAAGACTCACCAGTCTGGGGCAAGTGCCTCTGTAAAGGCTTGGGGGTTCCCAATGCTCCGGGGCTCATCTGTTTCCCAGAACTCCTGGGATGT
>NW_027541382.1:0-267 GCF_008692635.1 Crocuta crocuta
ATTCTTCCAATCCATGAGCATGGAATTTTTTCCATTTCTTTGTGTTTTCTTTAATTTCTTTCATAAGTTTTCTATAGGGTTCATCATACAGATCTCTTATATCTTTATTTAGGCTTATTCTTAAGTATTGTATAGTTTTCTTCTGCAATTGTGAATGGCATAGGTTTCTTTTTTAAATTTTTTTTGTTATATTTATTTCTGAGAGAGAGGGAGAGAGAGAGGGAGAGAGAGAGAGAGAGAATGAGCAGAGGAGGGTCAGAGAGAGAG
>NW_027541383.1:0-267 GCF_008692635.1 Crocuta crocuta
ACCAGTGTTGTTTTCCATTTGGTCTTCAGTGCTCATTTTTGATATCTTTCTGGCTCTAGGTATTTGCATTTGTTACTTCTGGTTGCATGGTGACCGATTTTTGATAGGCACTTTCTTATCTTCTATCAGAGTCTTTTTAAAGTTGAGCTAATGTTCTCCTTGATTTCTTTGTTGAGTTGATTGGGCCTTACTCTTGCTAGATTCTCAATTCTTACATGATTTCTTATATTTTGGAGAGTAAATATTCTAGCCTTTTTTAACCACAAC
>NW_027541384.1:0-267 GCF_008692635.1 Crocuta crocuta
AGTCAGTGATATACAGAAACCAAACGAATGCCCAGTCAAGAAGGGAGAAAAAAGCACCCTCAGAAAGGTGAGAATTTCCATGGCAATTTTACTCTCTTGTCCCACACTCTTCCTGGAGTGGCATGCCATGGTCCAGAGGCAGCAATATTGGCCCTGCCTTTTGTAAGAGGAGAAGAATTGAAATAATTTGCAACAATGTAGCCACTCTGTACGCTCTCACGTGACAGGGTTAGATCTCACCAGACTTGGAGCTCTGACTTGGAATGG
>NW_027541385.1:0-267 GCF_008692635.1 Crocuta crocuta
ATCTTTGAAATACGGCTAACATCATACTTGAAAGGTGAACTCGGAGTGCTTCCCCCCTGGGATCGAAACCAAGGCGAGGTCTTGCTCTTTGGCCATAGTATTACCATCATACTGGAAGTCACAGGCAGTGCAACAAAACAACAAATATAAGAAAGGTTTGGGAGGGAATAAGAGGAAGAGATAGGGGTGGGATCTCCCAAAGGCTACAGCGTACCCAGAAATCTATTCTCACAGCCTCCAGTATCTCTCAGGGGGGCTTTGATCAAC
>NW_027541386.1:0-267 GCF_008692635.1 Crocuta crocuta
AGTTGTTGAGATTCATATGTATTTTGCTGGCTGCATGAATCTCATATAAGAGGCTGCATGAATCTCACAGTAAAAGGGATAATAACAGCTTACATTTATTACTTACTATATGTGGTGCAGTACGCTAGGGATTTTATATACAATATTGCTTTTAATTGTCCCCCAAATCTGAGAGATAAGCATTTTTTATATGTTTTCAAGATGGGAAAATGGAATCGTAGGGAAATTAAGTCAGAAGAAATGAGAATTACTCTGAAATACCTGATA
>NW_027541387.1:0-267 GCF_008692635.1 Crocuta crocuta
CAACACTATGGAGATGGGTGGTGAATGAATATCACTGGTGGGGCATCTCGGGAACTAGTCAGAGTTTCTATTAATGTGAACATGAGGTGAGCGTGTGCACATGGGTGAGTAGTAATTACGGACTCTGCTGCTGCTGGGCATCCTCTTGGGGGACAACGGATGGGACAGCAGAGGAGCAGGAAAGATATGGGCCACAGGGCTTTTGTCTTTCTTGCAAACATAATCCTGATAAAGGTGAGAGAGTTAATACAACTCGTGGAAACCCTG
>NW_027541388.1:0-267 GCF_008692635.1 Crocuta crocuta
AGCGTTGATGCAAGTCCCCTAACTTGTCATGGATCTGGTTTTGAGAGAGACTGGACCTAGTCCACGAACACTTTTTGAGTTGCATCGGCCTAGAGCAGAACTTTCCAACTCAGGCACTATTCACATGTTGGACTAGCTTGTCCAAACTATTTGATTGTGTGCGCTGTCATGTATAGGATGTGTCCTGTATAGGCTAGTTGCCATCAGCAACTGCCTTGGTTAGTTGTGACAATCAGAATGTTTCCTATGATAGTCAATGTTAAGTAA
>NW_027541389.1:0-267 GCF_008692635.1 Crocuta crocuta
AGTATATAAGCAATTTATTTACTTTTTATTTTAATTATATATAAAACATAAAAACACAATATGTTAAATATATAAAAATGTATACAATAACTCTTAAGTCAACTTTAGTCAAGTAAAATTATCCTTTGAAATTCCATAGTTAATTAGATGATTCAATGTATCAATTGCTTATTCTAATAGCTTATTAAAGTAGGTTTTTATTGATTCTAATCAAAAGTATCTTAAGCACTTGCAGAAGTTTCTCAAGTTTTAAATGATTAATAAAAA
>NW_027541390.1:0-267 GCF_008692635.1 Crocuta crocuta
TAGCACAAGAGGAAAACCTCTCTGGATCATGAACTAGGGAACCAGTGGACAGTAAAGTGTCAGTTTTGTTGTGCAGACAGCCTTTGGAGCTGAAACTTGGAAGTTTTGAAAGTGTGTGACTTTCTCCCAAGTGGAGCCATGGCTTAGGCTTCTGGGGAGTAGGGAGCTGGCCCCAGAGTGCATAGCATGGTGTAGCGATCTCTAGGTCACACTGGGAGAGACCAGTCCCCTTCCTGGAGTACTTTGGGAAGAGAGGTTAGTGTCTCC
>NW_027541391.1:0-267 GCF_008692635.1 Crocuta crocuta
GCTGTTCAGTGCTTGCATATTTTGATGGCCAGCGCGATCACTGCCGAGCCTGGTGGTACAAACCGTGATTATTTTTCCTCTGCAAGTTTTCATAGTCAGTGCGGTTAATGGGAGTTTTGTTCCTTTGCTTGATTTCCTTCACACTTACCATCGATTCATCCTCCAGATCTTTCCCAATTGTGAAAAAAAAATTCATTAGATAATTTTCTAAATGTTTGTTTATTTTTGAGAGAGAGAGAGTGTGAGCGGGGAAGGGGCAGAGAGAGA
>NW_027541392.1:0-267 GCF_008692635.1 Crocuta crocuta
AGTGTGTGCAGTTTCCATAGGGACAGCAGGTGCAGAGTGACATCAAAAATAGGGATCTGTGGCAGTGACTAATCGATCATGGCTTAGTAGGGATTGTATTGATGTGTAGACCCTTGGAGAATTTCATCCAAATGACTGGAAAACTCTACGTCGGATGAGCTGAAGCCTACAATCTCAGCTTCTGACCTAAGCCAGTTCATTGTCAGAGAGCACTGCTTGAAAGTGAGGCCACGTCCTCTTGAGAAACTTAGCCACAGATGTTTGGAG
>NW_027541393.1:0-267 GCF_008692635.1 Crocuta crocuta
AGGTACAACGGAGCATGTGTTAGTGTCCTGGGGCCACAGTAACAAAGTACTGTAAGCTGGTGGTTTCAGACAACAGCAGTGTTTTGTCTCACAGTCTGGAGGCCAGAGTCTACAATCAGGGTGTCATCAGGGCCTGGTCCCTTTGAAGCCTCCAGGAAAGAATCAACAATCAGCTTCGTGCTTTCCTAGCTTCTGATGGTTGTGGGTGGGCGTTCCCTGGTCTACAACCCATCACTCCGATCTATGCCCCTGGCTTCACAGAGCCGC
>NW_027541394.1:0-267 GCF_008692635.1 Crocuta crocuta
TTTTTTAAAAAAAAGGCTTTTCCTCAACTACATGGTACATTTAGGCATCAGCATTCTCAGCATCATTAACAGTGTTCCTATCAGTAAAACCTATACAATATTTTAAGATTCAGCCTCATCAACTTTACTTTTCCCATATACTGGAATCTAATTGCATTTAAAAAATATTTTTAAGATTAACTAACACTCTACTGCCAGCAGGTGGCTCTGTGTCTAAAAGGGATGTCATTTGCAGATAATCCAATTAAAAATGGCAGAAGAAATGAA
>NW_027541395.1:0-267 GCF_008692635.1 Crocuta crocuta
CCAAAATCAAAGGAATATAAATTTGTGCCAAGGGCACATTCTTCTCACGTGAAAATTTCTCAAGAACAGATCATATGTTCTGTCTCAGTACATTTAAGAAGCCATTGGCACTTTGGTTGAGAAGAAGATGGTAGTGGAGTAGGAGTACCCTAGGCACATCTCATCCCATAAACGCAACTAGGTAACTATTAAATCATCCTAAATATCCCAGGAACCAAGCAAGCTGAGAAACTGAGAAAACCAATGAAAACCAAGGTCCACTGAAGA
>NW_027541396.1:0-267 GCF_008692635.1 Crocuta crocuta
CAGTTAATGAGAAAATCCTTCTGACTAAAAATTCTTTTAAAAAATTCTCTGAATGAAAATTTGCTGAAACAGAGTTTTCTGTGTCTAATTTTCTCACCCTCTTTTCTCACCCTCTTATATTTCTGATCAATGGAAAGTAGAAATGAAATTGCACATGTTTTCTTATTAATGGACTTCACAGCTATTTCCACATGTAAAGACAGTGTTTTACTGAGAAGTAAACATAAAGGTCAGAGGCAAATATGTAGGAACAGAGATTTGGGGGAA
>NW_027541397.1:0-267 GCF_008692635.1 Crocuta crocuta
AGGGATCTCGGGTCACCTAGCAAATGCACATTCCTAGATAGGAGCCACATCTCCGGCCACGAATCTGGACTGCATCAATCCCTCTTCATGGCTTAGATTTCGGCCATCTAGTCTACCACTGCCCTTTGGAGGACAGGGTCAGGTCAGCTCCCTGTGGTCCTTATCACTGAGGAATTCAGACACACTTTGAACTTCCTCTTCCACTTATTTCCCTATGCTAAATAAACATCCTCATTATCCCTCTGGACTCCAGACACACAAAGTTGG
>NW_027541398.1:0-267 GCF_008692635.1 Crocuta crocuta
GACCCTCCAGTTACTTCTTGCTGAAGTGGGGCTGAGACTAGGGTTAGAGAAATGGAAACTTTTGGGATGAAAACCAGTGTTCTGCATTACCGGGATTTTTGTACTTTGGTCAATAGTTCTTGTACAATGTTGTGTCTAGGTTTTGAGGAGAGGGTTGTGGGGACCAAGTGGCATGTTGTTCTCATGGCCTGATTCCCTTGGACCAGTTCCCCTGAGTCATGGTTTCAGGTCTGGCAGAGGCTCACTGGCCTGAGCCGGATCCTTTTC
>NW_027541399.1:0-267 GCF_008692635.1 Crocuta crocuta
CGGGGAGGAGGCAGGGTTTCCCCAACACGGTGAGCAGGCCTGGGATGCGTAGAGCGTCCCAGAGGCCGATGCCCGCCCAGCTCGGCGGCCCCGAAGGAACTGCTTCCAGGCTGAGCAGTCAGGCGGGTTTGAGTGGGATGACAGTTCTCGGGAGGGAAATCGAACAAACATCGGTGGGGCCTCGATTACTGTCCCTGGGGTGCACTCATGTCACTTCTGCTCCTCTCCCCAGACCGACCCCACTGCTCCCCATGGGATGGAGGGAAC
>NW_027541400.1:0-267 GCF_008692635.1 Crocuta crocuta
TAAGAGTGCCTGGGTGGTTAAGTTTGTTAAACATCTGCCTCTTGGTTTCAGCTCAGGTAATGCTTTCATGGTTTTGTGAGTTCAAGCCCCATCTGCCAGCACAGAGCCTGCTTGTTAGTCTCTCTCTCTCCCTTTCTCTGCCCCTACCCCATTCATGCTATGTCTGTCTCTCTCAAAAACTTTATAAAAGAACTTAAGATATAATATTTTAAGAAACAAATATAAAAAATAATTTAAAATATTTTAAATAATTAAATTTAAAAAAAA
>NW_027541401.1:0-267 GCF_008692635.1 Crocuta crocuta
TCCTTCTCCATTTCTCTGCTTGCTTCCCTTTTCAAAATTTAAAAAGTGTGTCTGTGTAAATCCTAAAACTGCCTGACTACCTCTACAGCTTTGTCTCTCATTGTGTTCTTACTCTCTGTACTTAACAGCCACACTAGCCTGCTTTTGGCTCCTAAAACTCCCGTTGCTTACTCCCAAACTCCTGGTTAACGCCTACTCATCTTCTGGATGACAGCTCCAGTATCACTTTTGGGGAACGTGTTTCTCCCTGTTCCTCCAAATTAGATC
>NW_027541402.1:0-267 GCF_008692635.1 Crocuta crocuta
CCTGGAACAAATCATAGCAGAGAACTTCCCCAACGTGGGGAAGGAAGGAAACGTTGAAATACAAGAGGCACCGGGAACTCCCCGCAGACGTAATCTGAATCGATCCTCTGCGCGCCATAGCGTAGCGACAATGGCAAAATATAAGGACAAAGAGAGACTTTGAAGGCAGCGAGGGAGACAAGGGCCCGAACGTACGAAGGGAAACCTATCGGAGTGGTGACAGACCTGGCTAATGAAACCCGGCAGGCCAGAAAGGAATGGCAGGAG
>NW_027541403.1:0-267 GCF_008692635.1 Crocuta crocuta
GAGATTTCATAATTAAATCTCAGTAGGATTTGGATTATACAACAGAATGAAACTACATTAGACTGTGATGTACAAATATATACAAGAAATTCTAATCACGCGTGCCTGTTTAGATTCTGATGGAAACAACTCTAATATTCCTTCCTCATTTTTACCAAATAAGTATTAACATTACATGTTACCATAGCTACATATCTGATATAAAACCACATAAGCAATGCTATGGCATCCATATACTGGATAACACTCTCAGTGATTTGTCTCAAA
>NW_027541404.1:0-268 GCF_008692635.1 Crocuta crocuta
AGTTATTTTTCTAGATGAATAGCCATCCCAGATAAAATATCACAATTGCAAAATATGAAGACAACAAAAATAAAAAAATTATCAGGCAAGCAATATTTTCCTTAAAAATGTAAAATGTGGTTGGTGATAAAAATGTACATGCATATAGAAAAATACAATTTTTTCTATTAACCAAATAAGAGAATAAGTTCATGTCACAAAAGAACCTTTTTTGTTTGTTTGTCTGCATGTTCATCAGCTTTACTGCAAAACCATCAACATTGAAATA
>NW_027541405.1:0-267 GCF_008692635.1 Crocuta crocuta
CTGCGGGCCAGCCCCGCCCCCACTGGGCCCTCCCAGGCCCCCGGCAGCCCCAGCCTGTCGCTGTGGCCAGGCGCCCCCCCTCGGCGAGCCCGGCAGAAATAGCCAAGTTCGCTTGGTGAGCGCTCGTCTGGAAACTGGATATATTTGCAATTTTTTAAAAGCTCGGAGCCAGGGTTCAGAATGGGGCTGTTTTCCAGTGGAAACTGTAATGTGAGCCCAGAGCCGCTCCCACCCGCTCGCCACAGACGCCCCGACGCCCCTGCACGC
>NW_027541406.1:0-266 GCF_008692635.1 Crocuta crocuta
GTCGGACGCTTAACCGACTAAGCCACCCAGGCGCCCCTTAATAGCTCTACTTTGAATCAAGCATGATTTCATGAAGCATAACTCATGTCATTTAAAAGATAATATAGAAATAACATTAATACAATTAAGAAAAATGGAAATATTGAAAATATTATTTATGTATATCTCTGGAAGATATTACTAGTTTTACTTAGTTTTAGTTATTCCAATAACTAAAGATACCCTAGAAGATATTTTGAAACCAATCTGTTGTCCTTCATCTGAGA
>NW_027541407.1:0-268 GCF_008692635.1 Crocuta crocuta
GCTGGAGCAGGCCTCCAGCAATATGGAATAGGAAGGAGCAAAAATTTACTGCTTTCAGAAGCTAGTGTTTGAAGCTAAGTGACCATCAACTTAATGTGGACTCATATACATATAAGATGTTATTTATGAACCAGTGGTTACCACAAATAAAAAAACCGATGATAGATACACACACAAAAACAAAGAGAAAGGAATCCAAGCACAACACTAAATAAAGCCATCAAATGATAAAGGAAGAGAGCAGAGAACTACAAAAACAACCAGAAAA
>NW_027541408.1:0-268 GCF_008692635.1 Crocuta crocuta
AACATGGTTCCTCAGAAAAGCCATGTCAGGCTTCAACCTGGCACAAACTAGAAATCAGGTGCCTCTGGGCCTTCCCACCTTAGCTGTGTCCAAGAATTCATGCAGTTGTTGATGTTCCTCAGGCCCAGGACATGTTAGGAAATGTGACGCAACAGGGCACAGCCCCACCACAAGAGGCTGCTGGACAATCCCTCCCTTGTAACCAGGCTCACAGACAAACCCTCTCCATGGCCTGGTCACAGCCTCATGTGTGAGGCCCAGCCAGGTA
>NW_027541409.1:0-268 GCF_008692635.1 Crocuta crocuta
TAACTTAATTAGCTGTTGTAAAGACTATCTCCAAATATGGTCACACTCTGAGGTACCATGGGCTAGGTCTCTAACACATCTTTTTCAGAGGATGCAATTCAACCCGTAACACCAACTCCCTAACCAGTCTGTTCTCCTGATCATGGGGGTGTTCCCGCTGTGACATATCAGACCAGATTCTAAGGATCATTAGTAAAGTGCTCAGAACCAGTAAATCCATCTGCCCATCTGTTACTTTAACACCACCATACTTTATTCTTCTTGGGAT
>NW_027541410.1:0-268 GCF_008692635.1 Crocuta crocuta
AAAATCAGAAAATAGAAAACACAAGCAGCTCAGGAACCTGGGACACATGGTCTCATTACTAGTGTTCTAGACACACACGTGCGGTGAGGAGCCAGGAGTGTAAGTAGTGGGGGTGCCTGTGTGCCTCAGGCTGGTAACTGTCCCCCTCGACTCTCGTTTTCAGGTCAGGTCATGAGATCTTGGTTTGGAAGATCAAGCCCCGTATGGGATCTCCGCTGACAGGGCAGAGCCTGCTTGGGATTCTGTCTCTCCTCTCTCTCTGCCCCTC
>NW_027541411.1:0-268 GCF_008692635.1 Crocuta crocuta
AAGCAGCCATCTACTTCTGACTCCGCCAGAAGGAAATCTGACTCAGAGCTGATGTCTGCAAGCAGGCAATCAATCACCCAAGAGCAGGACAGACCAGTCGTGTTTCTGTGGGTCCTGTACACGCGAGGCTCTCTAGGTCACTCCGCTGGGGAGAGGTCGTAAAAGTCCCTGCTTGGAAAAGGAAAGACAGGAAAGAACAAGCTGGAAGAAGGGAGTGCCCGCACTGGGGCTCTTCAAGGAGAAGGGGACACAAACGGGAATGCAAACC
>NW_027541412.1:0-268 GCF_008692635.1 Crocuta crocuta
CACACACACACACAGAGTTGAGTACAAGTGGGGAGATCAGAAAAAGATCAGTGATGGGCTATATTAATACCAATAATCAGTCTGTGATATTGTTTGAAAGTTTCGCAAAATGGTATCATTGAGGAAATTGGGTAAAAGGTGTAGAAGATCTCTAGTATTTCTTTAAACTACATATTAATCTCTAGTCATCTCAAATAAAAAGTTGTGTTGAAAACAATAATGTCTGCAATTTATCATGAAGGGTTTATACTTTCAGTGTAATTAAAGC
>NW_027541413.1:0-268 GCF_008692635.1 Crocuta crocuta
ATTTTAGTTGTGCTTCTTGTTACTAAGATATCTGGATTTTTTAAAGGCAAACTTGCGGTGTGTATCTTTTCTTTTAAACATTTTAATTATTTAAAGTCATCTCTACACTCAACATGGGGCTCGAACTTACAACTCCAAGATCAAGAGTCCTATGCTCCACCGACTGCACCAGCCAAGCACCCCTGCAGTTTGTATCTTATGGGGAAATTTAAAACATGTATGCGCATTGTCATAATCAATAGATTTGGCCTTAAATAAGTTACTTCAG
>NW_027541414.1:0-268 GCF_008692635.1 Crocuta crocuta
ACGCTGCCCGCTGGCTGGCAGGAGCCGTTTCTAGACTCCCTGAAGCAGTTCAGATGTCCCTTTCCTGTGGGCCCCGCACTCTGCCTTGGACTGGCCAGGAGTTATTTATCCAGGTGTGTCTTACCGTCTCTCTCACACCGTGTGAACTGTCCCAGGGTGGGGACGGTGTCTGATTAACCTCCGTCTCCTGGACCCCGGCCAGCCCAAGGCCCAGCTGAAAGAGGTGCTTGATTTGAATGAAGGGCATTGATTTGGGACCAAATCCCCT
>NW_027541415.1:0-268 GCF_008692635.1 Crocuta crocuta
TAAAAGCACGTAGAATGTCCACACGCAATTCAAGCAATTCTGTATGAAGTCAGCTCTTTTACATACCATGGATCTTTATGGCGCATATAGGAAGGGCTCACAGTAGAAACTTTTTTCTAACGATAGAGATTGAATTCTTGTACTAAGAACATTATAAAATGGGAAACCTTGCAATACGTGCAGGTTAACCTATTTATCTTGGAAAATACCAGGAAGGTTTGATTAAGAATATATATTTATCTTTGTAGTCATCTTTATAGTTTCATCT
>NW_027541416.1:0-268 GCF_008692635.1 Crocuta crocuta
CATGATTCTCCATAATTTTGTCTCCAGTATCACTGATTTGCTGCTCTGCTTTGTCCATCCTTGCTGTAATAGCATCCATTCAAGATTGCATCTCAGTTATAGCCTTTTTTAGTCCTGATTAGATTTTATGTCTTTTATCCCCACAGATAGGGATTCTATGCTTTTTTCAACCCCAGGTAGTATTCTTATTATCGTGGTTCTATTTTTTTTATAAAAATTTTTAAATGTTTATTTTATTTTTGAGACAGAGAGACAGAGCTTGAGCGGG
>NW_027541417.1:0-268 GCF_008692635.1 Crocuta crocuta
GAAAATGGAAATGTTGCAAATATTAATTCTCATGGGTTATTAGTTATCAATCCTAGGTATGGGGAGAACCAGCACTGGGAGTTCTTATCCCGCCATTTTGCTGACAACACTCCAAGGAATGGGTATTTCCATGATCATGGTAGTATTCTTCTTTTTAAAATATATTTGAACATTTTCACAATTAGTCTCATGATACGGTGGAGAGATTACCTGTGTATCTTTTTTTTTCTTTTTCCTTAAATTCATTTCTAGGAGAGAGAGAGAGAGA
>NW_027541418.1:0-268 GCF_008692635.1 Crocuta crocuta
CTGCACCTGCACATAGTCTGAAGAGAGCCTGCATCTTCCCTTGAGCGCTTGCCTACTTGCTTTCTTTCCACCTGCATCCTCACATGTGTGTTCTCTGTCTCTTCATCAGGGTCCTCACCAGTACCTTTACCTACATCCTTCTGATCCACTGTGTTGATACCAGCATCCTCACATGCTTTACCTGCTCCCCAACAGCTACACTACTCGTGAGGGCTCCAGAGTCCTCCCCTCCACACCATCATAGCCACCTGGATCCTCCCCTCCTCTC
>NW_027541419.1:0-268 GCF_008692635.1 Crocuta crocuta
ATGATAGAGGTTTGAAACTTGTCACGTTTCTGAGTCGTGAGCCCTCGCGTCCCCCCTGGGAACCTCTCCCCAGGGTCGCATCAAATGGCTTCCTCTCCTCTAAGAAGGGGTCAGACGTCACTTTCTCCAGGGAACTTTCTCACTCCCACCTGACCCTCCACCTCACACTGGGCCAGGGCCGCCTCCCAGCCCAGAGCTTCCCGTGCCACAGGGCTGATCCCTGCCTGCCCTGTCACCTGACCCCACCAGGCCTCTCCCCAGTGCCACC
>NW_027541420.1:0-268 GCF_008692635.1 Crocuta crocuta
AGATAAACTGATCCAGGAACACAAAAGGAGAGTTCAAGAGCTCAGTGATACTATCAAATGGAACACTATCCATATCATAGGAATTCCAGAACAGGAAGAAAGAGGGAACGGCACCAAAGGAGTCCTTGAACAAATTATAGCAGAGAAAACCCCAATCTGGGGAAGGAATAAGATATTAAAATCCAAGAGGCAGAGAGAACTCCCCTCAGATGTAATTTGAAAAGGTCTTCTGCATGACATATCATAGTGAAACTGGCAAAATATAAGG
>NW_027541421.1:0-268 GCF_008692635.1 Crocuta crocuta
TAGGAACCTCTCCCTTTGTGATTATGGGAACAGACCTCTGTCTCCAGCAGGTCCTATTTTCCTCGATATTTCCCTTGTTCTACTACCCTTGCTTCTCCTTCCCAGGTAACAATGTCCTTTCTAAATGGACGGCATAATTTTTTCAGTAATCGTAGCTTCCTCTTCTTGTAAATATTGGTCATATTTTTGGAGTCACATTAATTGTCCTTTGACTCTTCCAATCTTTAAAAATATATAATAAAAAAGGGGGATATGCTGGGAGCCGCAC
>NW_027541422.1:0-268 GCF_008692635.1 Crocuta crocuta
CCTGCTCCTACTTCTCTCCCTCTCAAAATAAATAAACAAAAAATTTCCTGTGGTGCCTAGGGACATTCATATTTTCCAAATGTACTTATGACTGTGAAAACAGCTCTGCTAAGTGACGGGAGACAAACATAAAAGTAAAACCAAGCACCGAGCAAGGAGCAAGGCATTATTAGGTTACGGCTGTGCCCTGAGCTGTCAGGCTTGGAGTGGGGGGTGGGGGGGAGGGTCTACACCTCTTGTCACTCCTGCAGTACTTGTCTGTCAGCAC
>NW_027541423.1:0-268 GCF_008692635.1 Crocuta crocuta
ATGGAGGGGGGCACTTTTGGGGATGAGCACTGGGTGTTATGTGGATACCAACTTGACGATAAATTATTTGTAAAAAAAAAATGTCATGAGGTTACAGCAATTCAGTCACATCTTTAGCCTCCACTTCTAACTGTAGCTTACTTGACATTTCTGCCACATCTGCAGTTACTGCCTCCACTGAAGTCTTGAATCTCTCAGTCATCCATGAGGATTTGAGTCAACTTCTTCCAAATTCTTTTTTAATGTTGATATTTTGACTTCTCGTGAA
>NW_027541424.1:0-268 GCF_008692635.1 Crocuta crocuta
CTCACAAGCCTGGCTACTGGCCACAACCCACACCTGCTATCCCCTCTCACCCATCTCAGGTCTTGGTCCTGGTAACCAATCACGGCTGATATTTCGGCGTGATGCAGCATGTGCATTCAGTCAAGGAGCCTTGACTTCACATGCTACGGGAAGACAGGTCTAAGCAACCCCCGCCTTCCCCGGCTAAAAGCAAGGAACGGGAGCAGGACATGTGCAGAAACACCAGGTACCACTAGGCTCCCAAAGCTTCTCAGCCTCTGCACTTTCA
>NW_027541425.1:0-268 GCF_008692635.1 Crocuta crocuta
CTACCTAACAGGAATCAGAACTCAAAAACATGTTACCTCTCCTCCGATATTCTCTTGTAAAATTATTATTCCTAAATAATTTTAAATGTAGTATTTTTATTAATATTTTACTACCTCCCCAAAAAGCCACTCACATGTAACTTACTCTTAGTATTTTTTCAGTTTAATATATATTATTTGAAATATGGAATTCTAATGTCAATTGAGAACTTATAATTATGTTGTACTCATAATTACGTTGTGACCAATAAAAGTACCTACTACATCA
>NW_027541426.1:0-268 GCF_008692635.1 Crocuta crocuta
CTCCATTACCATTCAAAGGCTCTGAGGACTAAGAAAACTTATACGCGTGCCACTGGTACTTTTAATCTATAGTTAAGATTCCTCTTGTCGTATACTGTGGGAAATTAGAAATTTTAATCATTTACCTTCAGAAAGAGGGAATTTAAAATGCCATAAGTATCTCTCTTTTCTCATTCGTTTTTTAGGTTTTGTCTCTCGCTTAAAATCAGACAATGCAGCATCAAAGGCATCTGCTGCAGTGTAGTGATCTTGGCTGATGGGTAGAAGC
>NW_027541427.1:0-268 GCF_008692635.1 Crocuta crocuta
CTCCTAACCACTACACTATACTGCTTCTGTTTTTGTTTTGTTCAAATAAGTAAGTAAATAAATATTTATCTATTTATTGTTTTTTAAGTAGGCTCCATGCCCAATGTAGGGCTTGAATCCACAACCCTGAGATCAAGAGTTGCAAGCTCTATTGACTGAGCCAGCCAGGCACCCCTTAAATAAACCTTTAAAATTTAAAAATAATTTTAACTTAAAGAGAATTCTCATATACCTTTCACCCAGCTTTCCCTAATGTTAACATCTTATA
>NW_027541428.1:0-268 GCF_008692635.1 Crocuta crocuta
CTGTCAGAATCATGCCAAATGAAAGATATAGGCAGCGTGTTAGTGGCCTGCAAGAAAGTAGCACCTCATCGAATCTGAGGGTCCAAGGTCAGAATGACTGCTTAAAACGTGGAAGTCTTGGCTGAGGCCCTTAAAAATAAATAAGAATGGAAGGGAGTCTGAAGCAGGACAGGGCACAGGAAATGTAGTGAAGACAGAGGAGCTGCAAAGTCCTGGGGGTAAGAGAATATGGCATGTCTGTGAACCTCAAGTCATTCATTGCTACCAG
>NW_027541429.1:0-268 GCF_008692635.1 Crocuta crocuta
CGCCCCTGGGTGTGTGTGAGGCCGCGGCCAAGTGTCGGCCACCCTGGCGTCTCACCCGAGGCCCCGAGGCCACGTTCACGTGGCCACTGGCCCCCTGTAGGCCGTCCTGCCCCGGGCCCTGGTCCCTTCCTGTCCGTCCAGGGGCTGCCACGGTCCCGGCAAGGCAGAGGCTCGCCCGCTGTCCAGGGGAGCGATCCCGCCGGGGTGGGGCTCACGGGGGCCACGGGGGAGCCCGTCCCGCGCAGCAGACCCCTAGCGCTCTGGCGGC
>NW_027541430.1:0-268 GCF_008692635.1 Crocuta crocuta
TCTATGAGTATCCTAGTATTCTGTTCTTAGTATTCTAGTATCCTACTCTTAGTTTTCTATTAGTAGTGCACAATTCTGTTTCTTAACAAGGGAGTAAGTGAACGTCTTCCAGAAAAAGAAATAAGTTCTGTGCCTGTTCTTTTGGCTCTCACAGCCATGGCACAGTGTGAGGCACACCGTAAATATTCCAGAAATGCCCGTTAGCTTATATATAACGACACTAAATGGGAGCAGAAACTCTAGAATGAGACCAGGCAGACAATAGACA
>NW_027541431.1:0-268 GCF_008692635.1 Crocuta crocuta
GCAATTTCAACCCTTTGCAAGCCACGATTTCTGTGTTAATGGTGGATAAGTTTCATTTCAGCAATGATATTTCCTATGGAAACAAGTCTTCAATGTCTCTGAGTAAATGTGCCTGGTCACCTCAACTCAGAGTGCTACTCTGTCTGCTCTGAATCTACTCCTCCTGTGTGGACCCCCCACTGTATGCACACATTCACGTACAGATACACATCCACAACCACAACACACGTATTCACTCAGGTAATTCTTACTGCTTTGTTTTGTGTCT
>NW_027541432.1:0-262 GCF_008692635.1 Crocuta crocuta
TCTCTCTCAAAACACACACACACACACACACACACACACACAAAAACAAAAAATAGGTCTACGACCAGCATACAGTGTTAAACAAGAAAAAAATAAGAATTGTTCTTTTCACTAAATATTCTGCATCAGAAGTTTGATACAACCATATAAATATAAAAGGGACTCCTCGGTGGCTCAGTAGGTTGAGCAGCCTACTCTTGATTTCGGCTCAGGTCATGATCCCAGGGTGGTGGAATCAAGCTCTGAGTCAGGCTTCACACAG
>NW_027541433.1:0-268 GCF_008692635.1 Crocuta crocuta
ATACATTTAGAGCAATCCCTCCTGAAGTAATGCAGACTGAGTGAACAGCGTCTACAGTTCAAAAGATAGAAAGACCGTATATAGAATGGAAAGAGAGATGGGGACTTAGTAACAAAAGGAACCTCCCATCCCGTAGTGCTGTGAAATGTAGTGGACAGGGTTACTACTAAGGGACCTTGAACTGATTTTTCTGTGCCAAGTCACAGAAAATAAACACAATTTAAAAGTGCAAATAGAATGTAAAATGATGTGGGGCCATCAATCAAAA
>NW_027541434.1:0-268 GCF_008692635.1 Crocuta crocuta
TGCCCTTATGTATCAGCACTCCTGTATCCCTTGGGTAAATTCCTAGCGCACTTGTTCATTTTGAAATTTTATTTTACTTAAAATTAAGCAATTAATTCTGGCAAGTAAGCAGGCATATTCCTTTGATTGTTAGAAGAACTATGTGGTACTACATAAGGGCATCTCTCCTTTAGTGATAATTCATTTCACCTCCATCTAAATGTAAATAATCTACTTGAAGATAAGCATGGATTTATTTTTTAGAGTACTGTGGATTATAAATTCTTAA
>NW_027541435.1:0-267 GCF_008692635.1 Crocuta crocuta
CTTTGAGAGCTCTTTATTTACATATATATGTATATATATATGTATATACATATATATATATATATACATGAAGAGCAGAGAGAGAGAGAGAGAGAGAGAGAATTCCAAACAGACCCTGTGCCATCAGCACAGATCTTGATGCAGTGCTTGCATCCATGAACTGTGAGATCATGACCTGAGCCAAAACAAAGAGTCGGAAGCTTAACCGACTGAGCCACCCAGGTGCCGGAGGCCGCGCCGGCTCCGACAGGTCCAGGGGTCCCTGAA
>NW_027541436.1:0-268 GCF_008692635.1 Crocuta crocuta
TGTACATGCAGTTTTCAACCAACTAGTATTTCCTGAGTGTCTACTATGTGCCTGACATTGATTAGTTGTGGGGACGGTATAGGCATTTCTTGTCTCTCTGACACTACAGGGAGATGTGTTTTTCCTCCTGCTCCATCCTTGCTCTGTTACATCTAAGCTGTAGTACTGTTGCTGCCGTCACTGTCAGGGCCTTAGATCAAAAGGCCGTGACCCTCGAGTACCCTTCCTCACATACACATACAAATCTATTCCAAAAAATGGTCACACA
>NW_027541437.1:0-269 GCF_008692635.1 Crocuta crocuta
AAAAGAGTTGTTCTTTTTCCTGAAATAAGAAGCAACAACAAGGAACCCGGTTGTGTTTAAGGAACATGAGTTCAGATGAGTTTAGGCCTGATTAAAAGAAAATGTCAAGTAGAGAGTTGCACACTTAAGTCTGGAGCTAAAACAGTGCTGTGAGCTGAAGGCAGAAATTATTGAGTCATCTTTGTTTAGTTGGCGAATGACTGTATACATAGGGGAGATCCCTTAGGGCTGGCAAGTATATTGTGGGAAGGAGAGTTGGGTTAGGATTG
>NW_027541438.1:0-269 GCF_008692635.1 Crocuta crocuta
AAAAAAAAAATAAAAACCTATTGGGAATCAGACCGTATTCTGAAAACTGCTCTTCGTATCAGAAGGTTGGTTTGTTGGGTGACCATAGCAAACGCCACGGACAGAGGGGCTAAAACAACAGAAATGGGTTTTCTTACCTTGTGGGGGCTGGAAGTCTAAGATCGAGGTGCCAGTTGCTTCTGCTTCTCCTGATGCCTCTCCTTGGCTTAGAGATGGTCACCTGCCGGCCTTTCTCTGGGTGTGTGCATCCCTGGTGTCTCTCCACTTCT
>NW_027541439.1:0-269 GCF_008692635.1 Crocuta crocuta
CAAATGGAAAGATATTCTGTGCTTATGGATTGGAAGAATTAATGTTAAAATGACCGTACTACCCAAAGCAAGCTACAAACTCAGTGCAATCCCTGACAAATTTCCAATGGTATTTTTCACAGAAATAAAGCAAACAATCCTTAAAATTGTATGGAACCAAATAAGACCCAAACAGCCAAAGCCATCTTGAGAAAGAAGAACAAAGACGGAGATATAATGCTCCCTGGTTTCAAACTCTATCACAAAGTTATAGTAATTAAGAGTTGGGG
>NW_027541440.1:0-269 GCF_008692635.1 Crocuta crocuta
AAAGTTGGATGATTAACTGACTGAGCCAGCCAGACACCTCCTTTTTTTAATTAAAGAAGTTCAACTTTTTAAATGTAAATTTTAGTTTGTTACAGCAAATACACTGTGCCCAGGAAGGGACGAGCGATGCACACTCAGAGAATCAGAAAAGCCTGTCGATTTTGCACCGGTGCTGGCCCAGCAGGGTAAACTCCAAAGCCTGAGCATACCCCTTGGTTTTACTAATACCTATATGCTTCTGGAATGGGCGGGGCTAGTACAGTCAAGCT
>NW_027541441.1:0-269 GCF_008692635.1 Crocuta crocuta
GAGGCACTGGACTGAAGCTCCTGTAGAGGAACAGAGAGAGGGTGATATAAGAGAAGACACAGCTCATCATATGAACACTGGGATATCAGTGCATCCCGTAGAGCACAGTGCTGGTGTGGACATTTCATCAGAACCTTCCCCCTCAGATGAGCATGAACTCGGATCCTCACACACACTGCCTCATCTGTATCCCTTCCCGCCAGGTATGGTCCCGTTTCTCCTTTCTTTGACTTTTTCTCCCAAACTTACTGCCTTCAGTCCTCATTAAC
>NW_027541442.1:0-269 GCF_008692635.1 Crocuta crocuta
GTGCAGAAGATAAACAGATAAAAGCTGAAAACAGATAAAACTAAGGTCTAGCCAAGGTCCTAATCATGGCAACTGCTGAGTCAGTGGACCGGAAAAGGCACCTCAGGCAGTTGGCTTCAAGAGTAGAAATTAAGGAGAACTTGCAGCGTGTCGAAGGGCACCCACGCCTGGGCAAAATTCAATGTGCCTACGGGCAATGAAGAAGGACATTGGGCCAAGGAATCCCCCAAGAAAAAGTCTAAAGCTCCCATTCTCGTAAAGGGAGATAA
>NW_027541443.1:0-269 GCF_008692635.1 Crocuta crocuta
CCCCTCTTTGCTATTTTGGTTACTGTTGTCAAATTCTAGAATTATTTCTCGTTTTTGGGCAAAAGAAATTCCACCATGAGAGTGTACTAAGAAATGTCAGTCTGGTTAATGAATAGGGACTGAATAAGAATAGGGTTTGTGTCTCTCAAAGTTCCTGGATCAAAGGGAATAGGTTCAGAGATAGAAGCCTGCTGAAATTTAATAGATCCCCACTAATGGAACCGTGTTTGTACTCTGAGGCTGGGGCTGCTTTATAGCACTGGGGTTAG
>NW_027541444.1:0-269 GCF_008692635.1 Crocuta crocuta
GGAGGTCTGGGGAGGGGCGTCCATAAGGGCAGCGGGTGGGTCTCCAAGCGGCCCCTACAGGCTTCGAGAAAGGAAGCCTATGTGACCCCTGAGCAGAGGGTTTGGGGCCGCCCATTCTGGGGCTGCCAGAGAGGAAAGCTGAGGGCAGGGCCGGCTTTTGCACTTGGGAGGGAAACTGAGAGACGGGCCTGGAGGCGGTTGGTGAAGGACAGCAGCTGCGGGTGGCCCACAGATCCGTTCTGGATCTGTGCCCTGAGTCACCTTGGATC
>NW_027541445.1:0-261 GCF_008692635.1 Crocuta crocuta
TGACCTTGTGCCAGCTCTTCCTACCCAGTCCAAATCCCAGGGATAAGACCGTAGAGGAACAAGAAGTTGAACTGCTCAGACCCAGTCAGGTCCTGAAATTCACATACAACATCCGTGAGACTTCCAGAGCCCTGGAAGTTGGGCTGAGTTGGGTGGCCTCTCCCCTCTGGGATCCTTTCCTGACTCCTTGACTGAACAGATCGGAATGTTAACATAATTTTACAGTGGGGTGTGTGTGTGTGTGTGTGTGTGTGTGTGTGT
>NW_027541446.1:0-269 GCF_008692635.1 Crocuta crocuta
AAGATAATGTTACCCAAGGAAACTATATAGTCTGATTATTCCAGAGAAAGAAAGAAAGGATGGTAACCAAGGAGGTGTAGAATATGGATCAAGAGAATGGATTAAATGGACCTGTTTAAGCAAACCAATGACCAGAGTGCCCAGTCCAGGGAGGAGAGAGATAAGAATGAGATAAGGGAAAATATATCTGAGGAGCAAGAATTGATCTAGAGTTAATCACAGCAATGCATCCATGTTGGTCTTGCCCAAGGCTCTGATAAAAAAAAAAA
>NW_027541447.1:0-268 GCF_008692635.1 Crocuta crocuta
GTCAGCACAGAGCCCGACATGGGGCTCAAACCCACGAACCGTAAGGTCATGACCTGAGTCGAAGTCGGACGCCCAACCAACTGAGCCACCCAGGTGCCCCGAAAATTAGGTTTTCAAACTGTTGTTTGAAATTGGTAAATGTGTGTTTGGCAGCACTGCTGTGTTACTAGTTCCTCAACTTTATTTTATTTTTTATTTATTGTTTAATTTACGTCCATGTTCATTAGCATATGGTGCAACAGTGATTTCAGGAGTAGATTCCTTAATG
>NW_027541448.1:0-269 GCF_008692635.1 Crocuta crocuta
TTGTGTTAGATTATGTCACCTGTGCTCCCAGCCATGGCCACGTCTCACCCCCGAGTAAATCTGACTCCATCATCCTTTCCTCCAGCAACATCCTTACGTCCAGTGAGTACATCACAAGAATATCAGACTCTGTCCCTTTTATCCCACCCCACCTTCTCTATTTGGGTGATCACTTCTAAAATTGAGTAAGTCTTCTCCTACATCAATTACAGTTACATTTCCTCAGTCTTAGCCTTCACCATCACCAGTGGACATAGTCTACATCTTCT
>NW_027541449.1:0-269 GCF_008692635.1 Crocuta crocuta
TGGGCAGGTGGGGCCGGGCCAGGTGGAGTGACCCCCGGCCTCCAGGTCCACACAGCCTCTCTTGGGACGTGCCCTGTGGGGCTTCACCAGGAGAGCCGTGGCCAGGTTATCTTACAGCACCTTCTATGTTTCCCCAAGTCACCCCAGAGGTGTGGGCATGAATCGTAACTGGGGCTCCTGTCGCACCTCACCCCCAAGTCTGCTTGGAAGCCACACGGGGAGCCACCTGCATCTGAGCCCATGTCTCCTTCAGTGCAAAGTGTGCTAGA
>NW_027541450.1:0-269 GCF_008692635.1 Crocuta crocuta
ACCTCTGTGTCCTTTGGCAAACAACATATATCCTATATCCAATAAACATATATCCTTTCTGAGCCTCAGTTAGGTAGCTCCTAAAATAAAAATACATACGGTCAAATACATAATTTAAGAAAGATGTTCTAATTTTACTGGCGTCAGTTGGATTAATTACTGACACATTGCTTGATATATTTTCTTCCTCGTTGCATTTGACACTAATGAAAAGAGAAACATTCACGTTCCTGAATGTATTTTTCTGAATGTGTTTTTCCAGACATTCA
>NW_027541451.1:0-269 GCF_008692635.1 Crocuta crocuta
ACCTCATCCTCACCTAGGGCCAATTCTCCCAACAATCATCCCCTAAGTTTGCTCCTAAGGACGGTTAATTTTATGTGTCACCGTAACTAGGCTATGGTGCCCAGTGGTGTGGTCACATGCCAGTTTGCATGTTGTCTTGAAGGTAGTTTTTGATGTGATTAACATTTAAATTAGTCAATCTTGCATAACACAGGTTACTCTCATAATGAGGGATGGGTCTCATGCAATCAGTTGAAGACTTTAAGAAGGAAGACTGAGGTTGCCCAAAG
>NW_027541452.1:0-269 GCF_008692635.1 Crocuta crocuta
AGTAGAGAGCTTCACGGGAAGAGAATCCCAGAGACTTTCAGAATCTTGGTTCTTCAGCAGAGTGTGGATCAGTACATACATGTGAAGATACTATCCAAGGCTATAGAAATGTCCACAAAAAAATTAGAGGTTTCCCACACTACATACTTCGATTGCCCTTTGGAGCTCTATAAGTCACAGAATCCCCACTGAGCTGCTGACACTTGATCCAGACACATAAACCCCATCCCCATCTCCCTATCCTTTGGTGGTTCACTTACCTTCCTCTC
>NW_027541453.1:0-269 GCF_008692635.1 Crocuta crocuta
TAGAATGAGAGAGAAAGAAAATATTCCTTGGAAAAAATGGTCTTTTCCACTTATTTAGCTATCTGCAGGGGGATTTGGAAGTGTGTTTGCTTAGTAGTGATATTTTGGAGCATAGTTCTATCACGCTGAAGACTTAGGATATTTGCCTTGATTTGGTAAGTTCTTTGGAAGCCAACTGCCTCCAGAGAATGCATTTCCTTAGTGAAAATAAGGTCCTTCCAGGGTAGATGGGATTGTGAGGGTCTAGGGGCATTATAGGTTCAAGGAAG
>NW_027541454.1:0-269 GCF_008692635.1 Crocuta crocuta
ATTACAAGACATTGACTAAAGCACTTAATGAAGATGTAAATCAACGGAAAGACACCCTCTGTTCATATGACCAGCAGTTTTGTTTCTTGCATTTACACAAGGTTGAAAACATACCCACAGAAACACCTCCACACATGTCATTCACTCTACTTCGAGCTAGTTTACCATAAAAGGACAACAAGATCATTATGGTTTTTAGAATTTCCTTTTATTTTATACTTTAGCAACTCAAGATTGGGATTTATTTTTTGTGGATGTTCCCTAAGCCT
>NW_027541455.1:0-269 GCF_008692635.1 Crocuta crocuta
TGCAACTACGTGGATGGAACTAGAGGGTGTCATGCTAAGCAAAATAAGTCAGAGAAAGACAAATATCATAGGACTTCACTCATGTGAGGGCTTTAAGATACAAAACAGATGAATATAAAGGAAGGGAAGGAAAAATAATATAAAAACAGGGAGGGGGACAAAAACATCAGAGACTCATAAATATGGAGAACAAACAGAGGGTTGCTGGGGGGGTTGTGGGAGGAGGGATGGGCTAAATGGGTGAGGGGCGTTCAGGAATCTACTCCTGA
>NW_027541456.1:0-269 GCF_008692635.1 Crocuta crocuta
ATTGGTCTGGCTGAGGTAAATTCAGACTGAAGGGGATGTTAACTGTCTCTCTTCCTCTGCCTAGTAGATGTAAGGGCTCCTCACTCATTCATTTCCGAGATTAATGGCTATAATTGGAGCCAAGTGTGGCTAGTCTACCTTGGGACGGGGACTTTAAGGAATATTCCCAAGCAGTTGCCGAAACTCCTTTTGTTTCGGGGAAATTCCTTATCTTATCCAGACTCACACGGACTGCCTAAAATCTACTGACATAAACAAAACAAAACAAA
>NW_027541457.1:0-269 GCF_008692635.1 Crocuta crocuta
ATGGTGCAGCCATCACGGAAGACTGTCTTGAGTTGACTCCAATAATGGCAAATCTCGTTCCCATAAAACCCAGTAATCATGAATCTGAGCATACATCCAAAGGAAAGGAAATCACCGTGTCAAAGTAATACATGCGATCTCATGTTCTTTGCAGTATGTACACCATAGTCGGGATGTGGCCATTTTAGTCCACGGCGCATCCAGACAGGAATTTCGATGAAAATGTGATATATTCATACGACATGATATTATGTAGCTTTCAGAAAATA
>NW_027541458.1:0-269 GCF_008692635.1 Crocuta crocuta
AGAAGATGCTTAACATCATTAGTCACTGGGGAAATGTGACTAAAACCCAAGATACTACTTTACATCCACCAGGATGGTCATGATCAAAAAGAGTGCCAATGCCCAGGGCTGGTGAGAACGTGAAGAAGGGTGAAACTTCATATGCTGGTCAAATGTGAAATGACATAGCTTCTTTGTTCAACAACTTGCCAATTCTTTAAAAAGTTAAACATATACCTAGTATATGACACAGCAATTCCTCTGCTCGGATTCTACCAAGGAGAACTGGA
>NW_027541459.1:0-269 GCF_008692635.1 Crocuta crocuta
AGAAGGAAGAGGGCTGCCTGGGTCCGCAGATCCGGCCCCAGACCCGGTGCACGAGATCCTCTGGAGTAGTGCCCAGGGAACAGCTCATGGGCCATCACAGTGCACCCAACACAGCCAGGTCCGAGGACACCCACCCAGAGAATACACACGGCACACCTTGGAGCCGCCTGCCCTGGGGAACCCGCAGGGACTCGGCTCAGGCCAGCGAGGAACAGGAGGGCTTCCCGGGGCTGACACAGGGGCAGGGCCGGGAGCTCTGTGCTTGGAAC
>NW_027541460.1:0-269 GCF_008692635.1 Crocuta crocuta
AGCCTTTCTGTGACTTTTTTTGAACGTGCAGACAATTCTTCGGATTCTATTAAGTAACGTATACCAATATGCATGGTTTCTGAAATTTACTTTTAAAATCTAAAAAAAAATGTCTATGAAGAATCAAATGCATAGATAATATGTTAAGTTTACTTGGAGGCCAAAAACTCCAAATAATACAAAACACAAAACCCTTAAGAGAATGTGGAATTTATATGAACACGAAGTATGCATTAAAGATCTATTTCTACCAATAAATATTACAACAA
>NW_027541461.1:0-269 GCF_008692635.1 Crocuta crocuta
CAAATGACAGAGGAGAGATCACAGCCAACACCACAGAAATACCAACAATTTTAAGACAATACTATGAAGAATTAAATGCCAACAACCTGGGCAACAAATGAACAATTTCCTAGAAACTCACAAGCTACCAAAACTGAAATATGAAGAAATAGAAAATTTGAACAGCAAAGTATGTTATCAAAACTTCCAAGAAACAGGAGTCCTGGGCCAGATGCCTTCCCAGGGGAATTCCACCAGATATGTAAAGAAGAATTAATACCTATTTTTTT
>NW_027541462.1:0-269 GCF_008692635.1 Crocuta crocuta
GCAAGGATAGGGAGAGCCTTCTTCAGAAATGGCTTTGAATTTGTCTCTCATATTCCTTAGGCGCATTACTTACCTTTCCCCAATGTCTAAAATAACTTTCCAGCTTGGTTTCTCTGCGTCACGTGCCAAATCACAATGAGATACCACCTCACACTGGTGAGGGTGGCTCAACATAACCACTCAGAAAACAACAGATGCTGGTGAGTACGTAGAGAAAGAGGAATGCTACTGCACGGCTGGAGGAATGCAAACTGGTGCAGCTGTTCTGG
>NW_027541463.1:0-269 GCF_008692635.1 Crocuta crocuta
CAAGAGGTATCTTTACATGTCTTAAAGGCAACAGGTGGTAAAATGATCATTGATAAAGCTAGAAAAAGAGGGTCTGCTACCAAGGAAACAGCCAACCTGCCCAGGGAAGCAGATTTTGATCTCAGATGTAAGGGACATCAGAGAATGGAAGTAATATTTGGAGCTAAATCAGGGAGGCTGATTGAAAAATCCATGTACCAGATAGTAGCTGCCCATTCTCACATTATATAGGATTCCTGGCAACCACATTTCTACCTCCAGACCAAAAA
>NW_027541464.1:0-269 GCF_008692635.1 Crocuta crocuta
CCCAAAAGGAAGATGGACACAACATGTGAACAGTAATGAGCAAAAGAAAACAAATGGCTACACAAGATACAAACTCAACTTCACTGGTTACCTGGCAAATGCAAGCTAAAAATGAAATCACTCTTTTGCGTGTTGAATCACAGAATTTTTAAAACGTCTGATGTGGGGGCGCCTGGATGGCTCAGTCCGTTAAGAGCCTGACTTCGGCTCAGTCATGAACTCATGGGTCATGGGTTTGAGCCCCGAGTGGGGCTCTGTGCTGACAGCTC
>NW_027541465.1:0-269 GCF_008692635.1 Crocuta crocuta
GATGAAGCAAGTGTTTGTTTGAGTTTTACTATGTAAATAAAGCCTAGCATCAAGGCCAGCACTTGGGGAGAAAACAGCCCCCCCCAAAAAAACCACCCAAAAGGCCGGTGTCCTCACAATGAAAAACGAAGCATGAGCTCTAAAAGTTAAAATCTTTTTGACAACGAAAGTGACCACACTGTTAATCTAACAAGGGCAATTTTGCCCCCACGGGACGGACGTTTGACAGTGTCTGGAGACTCCTGTTGGCTGTCACACCTGGGGGGGGG
>NW_027541466.1:0-269 GCF_008692635.1 Crocuta crocuta
CCCTGGGAGCAGCGGGGGAGCGGGGGGGCGGGGCTGCGCCGGAGCCTCTGCGCCTGCGCGCCGGAGCCCAGGGTACCGGTGGGGGCCTGTCGTCACCCCGGGCGGGCGGACTGTGCCCCGCAGGGACACAACGGGAGCTTTGTTCTCCTTCGTGCCAGTGTCCTTCGTGCCAGTGTAATGAGCCCACTGAGTGGCGGTGATTTCGGCGGCGCAGGGTAGTGATTCAACAGTTCCGCACACTTCTCCGCGCTCGTCGTGACTAATGTACC
>NW_027541467.1:0-269 GCF_008692635.1 Crocuta crocuta
CCGGCCCCTGGGGGGCGGGGCGGCGGCGGCCGCCCCCCGCGCACGCGCGCCCCGCGCAGGAGAAGCCCTGGGAGGCGCAGTGGCTGAGGCAGGAGAGGCTGGCCAGCACCCTGACCCTGAACTACTGCCAGTGTCTGCTGAGGAAGGGCGAGTTCTACGAGGTGCTGGAGCACGCGAGCGACGTCCTGCGCCACCACCCAGGTGCGCGTGCGCGTGCGCGGCGGGCGGGGCTCCCGGCGGCTCCGGGGCTGCACGTAGCAGGTGTTTCA
>NW_027541468.1:0-269 GCF_008692635.1 Crocuta crocuta
GTATAGAGGGAGAGGGAGAGAGAGCTCAGAGCCCGGAGCAGGGCTCAAGCTCACCTGAAGCGGGGCTCGAACTCACAAACCATGAGATTGTGACCTGAGCGGAAACTGGATTTAACCAACTGAGCCATTCAGGTGCCCCCTCCTTGTCTGCTTTTTATTTTTATTTTTATATTTGTTTTAATGTTTTGAGAGACACAGAGACAGAACATGAGCAAGGGAAGGGACAGAGAGAGAGACACAGAATCCGAAGGAGGCTCCAGGCTCTGAGC
>NW_027541469.1:0-269 GCF_008692635.1 Crocuta crocuta
GTGGCCACTCACTCAGAGTAATTCTCTGGACGTCCTGGTTCACTGCAAGATATCCTGGGGGTCTCCATGATGCCATGGTAAGTCAGGAATCTGAAAGAACACAAGCAAGTGAGAAGTTTAGTGGGCCCAGTCCATGTGCCCCCCCTTCAGGGCTTTTGCCTAGCACCCTAGGGTGAGAGGGTGTATCTTATTTTGAACAACGTCACTCAGCTGCTACTGTAAGTCCTTAAGGATTAAGATTTAAAACATTAAGAATAATCATTGCACGA
>NW_027541470.1:0-269 GCF_008692635.1 Crocuta crocuta
CTGCCAGCAAGCGGCCCATGTCCTCCCCGGAAATGTAAGCGGGAAGCCCCTTGCGGGAACCTACTAAGGCTGGGGGTGTGCGGCTGTTGGGAGGAGGTGGAAGTGGCACAGCCCTTCTCTTGCTTAGGACTGGGGGGTGCTGGCTGGCTGTGAACTCCCAGGTCCCAGCTGGAGAGGTTCGAGTCCCGCCCGCGGTTTCCCAGCACCCGCAGGGCCCGCGCTGAGGCTCCTCCCTCTCTCTTTTCTCCTTCCAAGGAAATCCGCTCCAA
>NW_027541471.1:0-269 GCF_008692635.1 Crocuta crocuta
AATTATGATATGCCTTTCTTCAACCCTTGTTACGGTTGTAAGTTTAAAATCTACTTTGTCTGATATAAGTACAGCAACTCCAGCTTTCTTTTGATATTCATTATCATGATAGATGGTTCTCCGTCCCCTTACGTTCAATCTACAGGTGTCCTTAGGAGTAAAATGAGTCTTTGTAAGCAGGATATAGATGGGTTATTTTTTCTTATCCATTCTGATACCCTATGTTTTTGATTGCAGCATTTAGTCTATTTACATTGGGAGTGATGTAC
>NW_027541472.1:0-269 GCF_008692635.1 Crocuta crocuta
GCCAACACCGTCCATCCTTCAGGGACCCCTGGACCTGTCGGAGGCTGCGCGGCCTCCGGCACCCTGTCTGTGTCTCTCTCTCTTGCTCTCCAAATAAATAACAAAATAAAAATGATTTGGGGGTACCTGGGTGGCTCAGTCACTTAAGCATCTGACTTTGGCTCAGGTCTTGATCTCATAGTTCATGTGTTGAGCCCTGGATCAGGCTCTGAGCCTAGAGCCTGCTTCGGGTTCTGTGTCTTCCTCTCTCTCTGCTCCCTCACCCCCAA
>NW_027541473.1:0-269 GCF_008692635.1 Crocuta crocuta
CATTCCCTTTTCCCTCCTCTATAACTATTAGTAAAGCAATGCTGTAGCTTACCAGCCTGATACTTGTCAAAGGAGGAAATGTACTTATTACCATGTCAATTCCAACATGTTTGTGGTACTAACTGAATGTATTTGAAAGCCATCTTTTAAGGTGATTATTGCCTTTCTCTTTTGCATTAAGAAACAGACTGCTCCTCTTTTATTAGGCAATTGTGACACCTGGTGTCAGAAATAGAGAATATACTCTCCTGCTGCTAACTGGCCTTCCC
>NW_027541474.1:0-269 GCF_008692635.1 Crocuta crocuta
AGGCCCCCCCCCCCCCGCCACCCCCCCAGCTCCCAAACCCAGAGAGACAGGCGGGGCTGCTTCGGAATGGATCCTAACACAGGAGGCAGAGCAGGCCAGGGGCGTTTCCTTGTGGCCTTCCAGAGAGCTGGCTGCGAAAATTCGCTCCTTCCTGCACGTCATTCCCATGTGCCGTCTCTCCTCTCGTCTCCTTGTGGAAGGGCACCCTTGCACTCGGATCCCCGACCGTTCCCTCGTCTACACAGCTGATCCTGGGGGGTTGGGGTTGC
>NW_027541475.1:0-269 GCF_008692635.1 Crocuta crocuta
GATTTCTACTCAAGAAAGGAATCTCTTTTTATTCTTCACATGTTCTATTTATTCCTCTCCAAATGGAAAATTTCACTGTTAACTCCATTAGAAGGCAGGACATTTTTTCCCCTGCTATCCCTTGTTCTCAGAAACAGAGAAGAATATGGTGTAGGACTAAGAGTATCAGGTTTAGAACTAAAACATACCGTCTTAAATGGCACACCTGCCCATGAGGACACACTCTAGGCCAGACAGGAGCAGGCTGGGCCCACAGAACGTAGAGGTGC
>NW_027541476.1:0-269 GCF_008692635.1 Crocuta crocuta
GCCGCGCTCATTGGCCGCTCCGGGGCCACCCCCGGGCCCGGGGCGGGCAGGGTCTCCGCCTGCGGGAAGTTTTCTGCGCCGGGAGGAAGTTAGACTTGAGGGGGTTGTGAGAAAGCGGCTCCTGTGGCTGCCGGGCTCCGGGCGGCCATGGAGGAGCCCCCTTTGCGAGAAGAGGAGGAGGAGGAGGAGGAAGGGGAAGAAGAGGAGGAGGAAGGAGACGAGGCTGGGCCCGAGGGGGCTTTGGGCAAGAGCCCCTTCCAGCTGACCGC
>NW_027541477.1:0-269 GCF_008692635.1 Crocuta crocuta
AGTCTGCGTGCTTGTGTGTTACCACATACGGGAGACAAAGAAGTAAAAAATACATTAAAAAACTGCGCCACATGGTGTTCAGGGCTCAGTTCTTCCGGATGAATCAGCGGTGAACCCAACTGAGGGGTGCCAGCAGAAAGAAAGGTGCTTTCTCGAAAGAAAAGCCTCAGTGTCACAACTCTGTGTGAGAATCCTGCTATACTCTCTCCCTCTTTCTTAATCTTTCAAAAATAAATAAATAGGGGCACCTGGGTGGCTCAGTCGGTTGA
>NW_027541478.1:0-269 GCF_008692635.1 Crocuta crocuta
TCCTTTAGGTGAGCTGTTAGATTTTGGACTTGCGCTTTATCTAATTTCTTGAAATGGGCCTGGAGTACAATATACTTTCCTTTAGGAATGCCTTTGCCGCATCCCATTGATTTTGGACTGTTGTATTATCATTTTCATTTGTTTCCATGTATTTTTCAATTTCATATCTAATTGCCTGATTGGCCCGTTCGTTCTTTAGTAAGGTGTTCCTTAACCTCCATGTGTTTGGAGGTTTTCCATACTTCTTCCTGTGATTGATTTCAAGTTTC
>NW_027541479.1:0-270 GCF_008692635.1 Crocuta crocuta
AAACTTTCAGTCTGGGACAGCTCGATGGCTCAGGTTAAGAGACCGACTTTAGTCATGATCTCACCGTTCTTGAGTTTGAGCCCAGCTTCAGGCTTGGTACTGACAGCTCTGAGCCTAGGGCCTGCTTCAAATTCTGTCTCTCCCTCTCTCTCTGCCCTTCCCCCACTTGTGCTGTCTGTCATTCTCTCTCCCTCTCAAAAATAAACATTAAAAAAATTAGGGACACCTGGGTGGCTCAGTTGGCTAAGCGTCCGACTTCGACTCAGGTCA
>NW_027541480.1:0-270 GCF_008692635.1 Crocuta crocuta
CACTTTTACAAATTCAGTCATATTTCAATCTTTTATTAGCTGTCAAATATATTTAAATAATCACATCCATGATTATCAGTGCCCTGTGAGAAGGTGGTGGTGAAGGTGAACCATAGTGCTGAACCCACCCCCTCCCTTTGCAGTCTCTAGTAACATTTCCAAGGGTATCCCTTGTAGGATTTCAGGCATGCCCTTCTAATCATCTCTTGTAAGGTCCTACCATTGCCACCAAAACGTCATAAACACGATTCTGAACTCACTTTCTCCCCT
>NW_027541481.1:0-270 GCF_008692635.1 Crocuta crocuta
AAGCACCTGACACCAACAGTCCTGCCTCCGGGCAGCGGCCACCAAGGCGGCCTCCACACCAGCGGCCAAGGACGCGACCTCGGCCGACCACAGTCAAGGTCTAGTGCACGTGAGAGAGCCAGGGCAAGGGCCGGAAACCGTGCCCCCTGCTTCTGGGACACACAGCCACAGAGCAGAACGTAGCCTACATTATGGGAATAATCGGAGAGAATAAAGATGCGCACAATGAATAGGGGCAGGGCTGGCTCCCGGCCTGACCCTTCAAGCCCC
>NW_027541482.1:0-270 GCF_008692635.1 Crocuta crocuta
CAACAGTTTTCTTTCACAGAGTTGAGTATATGATACTGAGCTCATAAGGGCATGCTGGAGTTTCTACACATTATCAAGTTAGTGAAATATGTAACTGAATGCTGGATTCTGCAAGGTAATGTTCAGAGTTGAGCACACTGTACATCCGACATGGTCTTTGCTTATGTTTCTGAGAGGAATCACTTCGAGAAAGGTGTTGATAGTGGAATGTTGGGTCTCCACAGTGTTCTTACCCAGGGTTCCCTATAAAACACCGTGCATATATACTTC
>NW_027541483.1:0-270 GCF_008692635.1 Crocuta crocuta
TTTACATATATTTACTCCTTTAGTCACAAAACTATATTGTGACCCAGATGTTATTGTTATTCTCATTGTACGAAATAGGAGACTGAGGCAGAGAAAGGTTAAGTAAATTGCATAAGGGCAACTCACCTAGGACAAGGCAATGTAGAATTGTACCCAGGGACTCTGGCTTTCAAAATACATGCTCCTTATTATACAATATTGTCCACCATGACAGAAGTCTCCTGTTTAGTTGCTTTATGAATATGGAAGCTTATTCTAGTTAACATTTTA
>NW_027541484.1:0-270 GCF_008692635.1 Crocuta crocuta
ATATATGTGTGTGTGTATATATATAAATTATATATGCATATATATATAATATGTATATATACATATATACATATATGCATATATATGCATATATATACATATATACATATATATACATATATATATACATATACATACATATATATGTATATATACATATATACATACATATACATACATATATATACATATATATGCATATATATGCATATATGTATATATATGTATATATACATATGTATATATATATATAAATTAAACCTCAGGTGG
>NW_027541485.1:0-270 GCF_008692635.1 Crocuta crocuta
TTTTGTATCATGATAAATTTTGTTTCTAATTTGTGAAATGACGAAATTGGATCAGGTAAAAAGTAAGCACCCAAAAAAGCTAAAGCTTACACGATAAATACATATTTATTTCTAAAACCGAAAGGCTCATCAGATGAAAGGAATCATGAGAAATGTCATTACAACCAAAATGACCCGATAAAAAATGCAGTATAGAACTGAAAAATGCAACTATCAGGGGTGAGGAACCAGCAGAGTTCAGCCAAAATCTAATTAGAAGTATTCTACAGG
>NW_027541486.1:0-269 GCF_008692635.1 Crocuta crocuta
TCTCTCTCTCTCTCTCTCAGAAATAAATAAAAAATTAAAAAATTTAATTAAAAAATAAATAAAATAAAACTCCACTTACATGAATAATGAATAATCCAGGCAGAAAAACAGCAATGAAACAATGTTTTTAAATGACATATTGAACCAGATGGATCTAACAGTTATACACAGAACATTTCATCCAAAACAAGAAGAATACACATTATTTTCTTTTTAAATTTAACATAATTTATTGTCAAATTGGTTTCTGTACAACACCCAGTGCTCAT
>NW_027541487.1:0-270 GCF_008692635.1 Crocuta crocuta
ATCTTCTGCAGGTTTTAGGTTTCATTTCTTGTCTTTTTTCTAGTTCTTTTACTAGATTGTAAGATTAGGTTGCTTATTTGAGATTCATGTAAGATGAGGTTGCTTATTTGATATTTTTCTTGCTTCTTGTGTAGGCTTGTACTGCTATGTACCTCACCCGTATGACTACTTTTGTTGCATTCCAAAGGTTTTGGACCAGCACGTTTTTATTTTCACTTGTTTGCATGAATGTTCTTATTTCTTCTTTAATGTCCTGCTTGACTCATTCAT
>NW_027541488.1:0-270 GCF_008692635.1 Crocuta crocuta
ATCTCTACAGATGTTGTATTTAAATCCACTTCTCTGAAACTTTGACAAGGAAAATAATTATTTAACAGCCTCATTAGCCTCCCTCTCAAGTCTTTATCAAACTTCCAGCAAAGCAAGTGGTATCCAAACTGTCTTTGAGGTTATCCAGGAGGAAACATTAGGCCAACTTCCTGATAGGCAAGAGGGTTAAGACCCAACCAGGGGAACCAGTAGAACTTACTGCCCTGGAAAATGTTTTGGAAAAGAAATGTCCAGAGTGAGGGTAATAGC
>NW_027541489.1:0-270 GCF_008692635.1 Crocuta crocuta
TGATTTTGATTTGTATTTCCCTGATGATGAGTGATGTTGAGCATACATTCATGTGTCTGTTGGCCATCTAGATGTCTTCTTTGATGAAGTGTCTGTTCATGTCGTTAGCCCATTTCTTCACTGTATTCTTTGTTTTTTGGGTGTTTGATAAGTTCTTATTTTTAAAAAAATTTTTTAATGTTTTTTTCTTTTTGAGACAGAATATGAGTAGGGGAGGTGCAGAAAAGAGGGAGAAACAGAATCTGAACCAGGCTCCAGGCTCTGAGCTGT
>NW_027541490.1:0-270 GCF_008692635.1 Crocuta crocuta
CCATTTCTTGCAATCAGAAATCAGCCACTTCCTGGGGACTGAGAGTTGCCCTGCTGATCACCACATACCACTGACTAGCAGGCGCCATGTGCTTGGAGGTATCTATTGAGGAGTGAACACAACCACCACCAGATCTAGATGAAGGTTGTGTCCTCCACCCCAGAAGCAACCAGGAGGACATGTGCGGTCAATACAATTCAAATAATGACTTAATTTCTTCTTCTGTTACTGTAGATTCTACCTGTTTGTGACAGGATATACAGGAGTCAC
>NW_027541491.1:0-270 GCF_008692635.1 Crocuta crocuta
ATGCACCAAGATCAAGTGGGCTTCATTCCTGGGTTACAGGGCTGGATCAATATTCACACATCAATCAATGTAATACATCACATCAACAAAAGAAAAGATAAACACCATATGATTCTGTCGATAGATGCAGAAAACGCATTTGACAAATTACAGCATCGTTTCTTAATAAAGACCCTACAGAAAGTCGGGACAGAAGGAACCTACTTAGACATCATAATAGTTATTTATGAGAAGCCCTCAGCTAATATCATCCTCAACGGGGAAAAACTG
>NW_027541492.1:0-270 GCF_008692635.1 Crocuta crocuta
CACCATGCAGACGCCGGGCTCTGTGGGATCGGGCGACGCGCAGGCGGTGAGTGAGCGCCCATCCGGGCGAGCGGCGAGGCGGGGACGTGCCGCCTGTGCGGGGCCGGGGCGTGGAGGAGGGCGGGGACGCATGGGGCCTAGCCGCGGCCCCACGGTGAGGGGCCAGCGCGGGCTCAGGCGCTGGGAGGGGCGGCAGCGGTGCAGGGACGCGCTGGGTGGCACGGGGGCGTGTGCCCCGCGCCGCCCTACGCGTAGCTTTGTCTGGAGTAC
>NW_027541493.1:0-270 GCF_008692635.1 Crocuta crocuta
TGAAGTCTTTTGGTTAGGAATACCCGGAGTCCCCCTTGGTGAGTCAAATGGACACTGAGACTTTCCCATACTGGCTACAGCTTCGGATCCCCGCCTCACTTGGTCACACAGCTTGACATTACAAGCGCAGGTAATGCAGGGGGATCGTCAGTCATTTTTCGCAGCCTCCCCAATTAGGATATTCTCTGTTCCTCCACCCCTGTACAAGCCTGGGAACTTCTTGCCTTTTCAGACCTTCACTTTTGTCACAGCCCCTCATTCATTTTATGA
>NW_027541494.1:0-269 GCF_008692635.1 Crocuta crocuta
TACTTTTGGTACTATCTCACTTGTCTGCTTTGCTTCCTCTATGTTCTGAAGCCAATGTCATCATCATTATCATCACTGACATTATTATTAAGAAGGTTACTTGTTATGATGAGCAGTAGGTGTTGATTGTAAGTAAGAAATCTCTAAGTTCTACTCATGAAGCAAATATTGCACTGTACGTTAAGTAACTAGAATATAAATAAAAATTTGAAGGGGGAAAAAAGGTTATTTTTTAATAGTTTATTGTCAAGTTGGTTTCCATATAACAC
>NW_027541495.1:0-270 GCF_008692635.1 Crocuta crocuta
AACTAATTTGACAATAAACTATTTGTAAAAAAAAAAAAAAGGGCAGAGGAACTAAATATATATTTTTTCAAAGAAGAAATACTGATGGCCAACAGACACATGAAAAGCTGCTCAACATCACTAATCATCAGGAAAATGTAAATCAATAGCACAATAAGATATCATCTCATACCAGTCAGAATGTCTAGAATGAAAAAGACAAGAAATATCAAGTGTTCCTGAGGATGTGGAGAAAAGGGAAAATTTATGCACTGTTGGTGATAATGGAAA
>NW_027541496.1:0-270 GCF_008692635.1 Crocuta crocuta
CCAGTGCCTCTGCCCTGAAACCCTTTTCTGCTTTTGCGGGGAGAGTCAAATAATTAGGGCTTGGGCCAAGCAGCTCAGCTCTACCTCCTGTCCGTGCTCAGACCCCACCTGCTTGTTTTCCTTACCTTCCCCATCAGCAGGAATGAGCATGTTTGCAGAGAAGGTCCAGGAAAAGAATTCTGCGGCAGAAGACTTGTCTTCCACTGAATGGATGCGACCAGGGACCACCACACATGGCCCAGGAGGAGGCAAATCCTCTTCACCTTTCCT
>NW_027541497.1:0-270 GCF_008692635.1 Crocuta crocuta
CCCGATCCCCGCTCGGAGCGCCCCGGGGGCCGGGCCCAGGCACGCTCCCGGACGGTGCCCAGTACTCCAAGCGCGCGCTGCCTCTGTCTTCTCCGCCAGGCGCGCAGCGCGCGGGGACCAGACGCCCCACACGGCCAGCGGGGAGGCCGAGGGAGGCGGGGGACGTGAAGCAGGAGTGGCGCCGAGGGGTGCTCCCGGGCTGCAGGGGGCTGGGGCTGGGGCTGGGGCTGGGGCTGGGGCGGCGGCGGCTGGTCCGCCGGCCTCGCTCGA
>NW_027541498.1:0-270 GCF_008692635.1 Crocuta crocuta
CCTGGTGTGTCATTGACCGGGGAATTCAACTGGTGCCTGTCTGGGACATCATCCTCTCCAGCCACAGAAGTGATTTTAAAGAGGCTCTTCAGGTAGCTCTCTGCCTGAAGGACAGCTACACTGCTCTGACTGGCCTCACTACCCAGATACAGAATGGAGAAGAATTACTGAGCGTTGTGAAGAAGGCCAGGGTTTTCCTAGAGGATATAAAATCCTGGGAGATATCTGACCCTGAAGAGCAGCTTAAAAAGCTGATAAGTTTCATGCAAA
>NW_027541499.1:0-270 GCF_008692635.1 Crocuta crocuta
CTCAAGCCCGGCCACGCGGGGCGCGGCGACCTGCCCGCGGCAAACGCCACCGTTCCGAGGAGCGGCCACCACCCCACCCGCGGGCCCCCGACCCCCAGGCCACGGGGCGGAGGCCATTCCGGGCCGCCCTGTCCCCTCAGGCTGCCGGGACCGGCCCACACACCACCGGGCTCCGGGGAGCACGAACCCGCCACCTCACGGCCCTGACGTCCAGAAAGTCGGGGGGCGGCCCAGAGCCTGAACGCACAGCCCGCCGTCCTGCGAGGGCGT
>NW_027541500.1:0-270 GCF_008692635.1 Crocuta crocuta
TTTGTCAAAGATTAATTGGCCATACATTTGTGGATCCAATTCTGGCTCCTCTATTCTATTGCATTGGTCTATGTGCTTGTTTTTGTGCTAATACCATACTATCTTGATTGATTAAAGCTTTGTAGTAGAGGCTAAAGTCTGGGATTGTTATGCCTCCCGCTTTGGTTTTCCTTTTCAACATTACTATGGGTATTCGGGGCCTTTTCTGGTTCCATATAAATTTGGGGATTGTTTGTTCTAGCTCTGAGAAGAATGCTGGTGCAATTTTGA
>NW_027541501.1:0-270 GCF_008692635.1 Crocuta crocuta
GAGCCTGGGAGGGAAGGGACGCTCACAAGCCCATATTCAAGAGGAGAAAACTGAGGCCCCAAAGGGTTGGAGCCATTTGCCCACAGTCTCTCAGCACGTACACATGGAAGGAGACTTGAAACTGTGTCTGCCTGACTCCTGCACCCATAATCTTTTTATTCTTTAAAATTTTTTTCTTAACATTTATTTTTGAGAGAGAGAGAGAGAGCGAGCATGTTCGAGCAAATGGGGGAGGGGCAGAGAGAGAGGAAGACACAGAATCCGAAACAG
>NW_027541502.1:0-270 GCF_008692635.1 Crocuta crocuta
CTGCCTCCACGGACCTGTGAGCCCAGCGTGCCCTGCGCTACCGCCTGCAGGGGGCGCCCGAGCCCCGCTCGCCGACGCCAGCACGCGCACGCGCACTCAGCCCGCCTCCTGCATGACAGGAGTGCCGATTCCTCAGGACCAGCTGTTGAGGCTTCAGGGGCACGTGGGGCAGCGGCCACACTAACAGGAGCCTGGCCTCCTCAGGACCTGCTCTGGAGGCTCTGGAGGCTTTGGGGGACGTGGTGCTGCGTCCACGGTGACGGGAGTCGC
>NW_027541503.1:0-270 GCF_008692635.1 Crocuta crocuta
CGCCCCCCGAGCCTCCACCTGGCCAGGCCGGGTCGACGCGGTGCCGAACACTCTTGCCCGAATACACCGGGGTCCGGTCTCTGGCGAAGGTTTAACAAATGAGGGGGGCAGGCGCCGGGTCGGTGCCGCGTCTGCGAGCTGATGTCAGCCCCACGTCCCCCCGCTTCCCGTAGGTTCCGCCGAGAGCCGCCTTCACGCGAGCGCCCAGGGGACACGCGGGGGAAGGCGGGTGTCGGCGCCTTGTGCAGGCGGGCACGGGGTGGCACCGTC
>NW_027541504.1:0-270 GCF_008692635.1 Crocuta crocuta
CGCGGGGGTGGGGGGGGGCGGCCAGGAGATGGGGACGGGCACCAGGCACAGGGGTAGGCAGGGACGGGCACGGGGGGAGGTGGCGGGGAGGCAGGAACGGGCACTGGGGCAGCCGGGAGGCAGGGACACTGGCACGGGGGTGGCCAGGAGGCAGCGACGGGCACGGGGGATGGCGGTGCGGCAGCGATGGGCATGGGGGGTGCCAGGAGGCAAGGATGGGCACCAGGGGCAGACGATTCTGCCCCAGCTTGGTGCACAGAGCCCCACAGA
>NW_027541505.1:0-270 GCF_008692635.1 Crocuta crocuta
TCTCTTCATCTGCCAGGGCAGGGATGGGAGGCAGGGCGTGTAAGGTATGCACCCTTGCCAATACCCGCTAGGTGAGCCCACAGCCCCCTAAGACCTCCCCTCCCCCACCACCTTCTTCCTTCCAGTAGCAGCAGTCAATGTCCTACATTTCTCTGAAGACCGTCTACACCGTTGGCCACAGCCCGTCCGTCGCTGCCCTTCTGGTTGCTACAGCCATCTGGAGCCTGTCCAGGTGAGGTCCAGCCACAGCAACAGGCCTCAGAGCAGACC
>NW_027541506.1:0-270 GCF_008692635.1 Crocuta crocuta
AGGACACAAGCACTGGGGAATAAACCTCAGAGATCTAAACACAAATCAACTTTGGCAAACTGATATGACACACTTGCCCCATTCAGGCATCACACATATATGCATGTGTCTGTGGACATCTTTTTAGGATTTAAAATGGCCTCTATTCACACCAGAGAAAATGCAAAAAATATCATTCCTCATTTTTTACATGCATTTTCACAAGCTAATAAACCTCAACAAATTAAAACTGATAATGGGCCTGGATATCTTTCCTCCATGGTAAAGGAA
>NW_027541507.1:0-270 GCF_008692635.1 Crocuta crocuta
CTCTCTGCCTGGTCATTTCATTTCCAATTTCGCTTCCTCCCCGCCATGTCAATTCTCTCTTTGTATATGCTCTTCCATCAGCACTGCATACATACAGCTATTTATTTGTAGCTGGGAATTCTGGTTCTATGCTTTTAGATTGTCCTTTGTCTTTTGGGTTTTTTCTTTTCTCCTTTTTTATTTTTTATGCAAGTTTTTCTTTTTTTTTAAACATGTGTATATATCTCTTTTTTTAAAATAGTTTATTGTCAAGTTGGTTTCCATGTAACA
>NW_027541508.1:0-270 GCF_008692635.1 Crocuta crocuta
GCAACCTGGAGATCGTTCTGCGCAAACGGTGGGTGCCCCTCCCCCCGGGCTGGGGGCCGGCGAGGGCCTGGGCCCAGGGCGGGTGGGCGGTCAAGGTCCTGGTGGGAGCTGGCTCCGTGCGGGTGGCCCCCCTTGGCCTTGGGGCCCCACGGGGGGGTCTGGGCCGACAGGCCGGCCACACAGGGCGGTGCAGGTCAGTGCGCAGAGAGGCCCGTGGAGGCCGGTCAGCTGGGGCTGGGCCCTGGGGGCCTGGGCGGTTCCTGCCATGAG
>NW_027541509.1:0-270 GCF_008692635.1 Crocuta crocuta
AAAGAGAAAGAGACAGAGAGAGAGAGAAAGAGGGTGCAAGTAGAGGAGGGGCAGAGACAGGGGGAGAGAGAGAATACCAAGCAGGCCCCAAACTGCCAGCACACAGCCCAATATTTGGGCTGAAATTCATGAATCTTGGGATCATGACCTGAGCCAAAGTCAGACACTTAACAAACTGAGACACCCTGACCCTCTTCATTTCTATTCTTAATAACTTGATTTCCTTTTTTTTTTTTGCACTGGTCAAGATATCAAATTTAAAATTTAATA
>NW_027541510.1:0-270 GCF_008692635.1 Crocuta crocuta
TGGGCTCCCGCCCCCGCCGGCGCCCGCCCCGCCCCCCCGACAACCGCGCTTCCGCGCATGCGCTCCCCGCGCCGCCACCGCAGCCCCGCGGAGGCGCTGGGACCCGCAGGGCGCGGAGCCACAGCGCTGACAGCTCAGAGCCTGGAGCCTGCACATGTCCTGTGTCTCCTTCTCTCTCTGCTTGTCTCCCACTCACACTCTGTCCCTCAAAAATAAATAAACATTAAAAAAAAAGATCGAAATCTGAGTATATAATACTCGTAAATCATA
>NW_027541511.1:0-271 GCF_008692635.1 Crocuta crocuta
AAAATTTTTCCAAATATTAAACCTTTCTTTACCACTTATGATTTGTTACTTAATTATGATTTATGACTTAAGTATTACTTTTTAAGAATTCCTTAAAAGAAATTTGAAATTTTAATTTTCACCATGAACCTGTGTGATCAAAAAGTACAGAATATCACTACTAGAGAAGTTAAAACAAAGAATGGAATAAAAACACAAAAATGTCATGTATATAATGAGCAAATTATCCAATAAGACATTTTAACTACTTCACATTTCTACTTAGCATAAG
>NW_027541512.1:0-271 GCF_008692635.1 Crocuta crocuta
TAGTGGTGATGTCAGTTTTTAAATGATGTTTTAAGAGTAAATAATACTTATTAAAAGTCCAACACAACTCCTCATGAGGGTTTATTAAAATATGTTAGAAATTATGACATGGTAAAAAACATGAAAATATATCAGCAGAAAATATGTCATTTATAGAAGTCCACTCATGTGTATACATATTGTTTAAAACAAGATAATTTTAATCAGAAGGAAAATGACGGCTATTCGAGAAAAACTCTTGGGCCTATTTGTTTGTTACCTGTAAAAAAAA
>NW_027541513.1:0-271 GCF_008692635.1 Crocuta crocuta
AACAAATGTATTTATCTACCTATTTATTTATTCATTTGTGGCTTAGGCTACTGCCATACATCATATTGTATTCAAATTCAATTTCAAAGCTATGGTAAGCTTTTCCAGGTAGGCCTATTCTCCATGCCTTCTCCTGGGACTATTGGTATTCCTCGTTCAAATGCTTCACATCGTACTGATATTTTAACTGTTATGGATAAATAACAGCCTCATTTATCCACAAACTTTCAAGTCCAAGAATATGTCTGGATTTCCAGTGCCTAGCTGATTC
>NW_027541514.1:0-271 GCF_008692635.1 Crocuta crocuta
AACACACTCACTAAATCCTTACAGTACCCTGGTGAGAAAGCATATAATTACTATTTACTGAGAAACAGGAGGCTCAAGAAAGGTTATATACTTTTTCCAAAGTCATATAATTAATGAACACTGAACTCAGGACTCTTACTTATGTCTTTGTGATTCTTCTATTAGGAAACAACATCCTATTTGTAAAAAAGAGTACACTAATGAATTATCATTCAATTCAGAAACATCCTTATGTGGAAATTCATTCTCTTACACTATTTTTGGTGGACTG
>NW_027541515.1:0-271 GCF_008692635.1 Crocuta crocuta
TCCAGCAAGGCTGTCATTCAAAATAGAAAGAGAGATAAAGAGTTTTCTGAACAAAAACTAAAGCAATTCATGACCACCAACCAGCCCTGCAAGAAATTTTAAGAGGGATACTTTGAGTGGAGAAAAGATGAAACAAAACAAAAAAAAGATGAAAAGCAACAAAGACTAGAAAGGGCCAGGGAACATCACCAGAAACACCAACTCTATGGGCAATACAACGGCACTAAATTCATATCTTTCAGTACTCACTTTAAATGTCAATGTACTAAAG
>NW_027541516.1:0-271 GCF_008692635.1 Crocuta crocuta
ACAAAAATATGCAATAAAAAAATAAAAGACAAACTGCAAAACACAAATGCAGCATATATGACAAATGGCCAATTTTCTTAACACATAAAGAGCTTTAAAAAATAAAATAAGCAAATAAAAAGACCATAATAAAAAATATCTAAAGACGACATATAAAACATTTAATAAAGAAATTCCAATGGTTATAAACATACAAAGTTAATTTCAATCCAGTAAGATGTCATATTCTACCTATCAAATATAAAAGTTGAAACATCCAGTATTGTCGAGG
>NW_027541517.1:0-271 GCF_008692635.1 Crocuta crocuta
TTTTTTTGCAGGTAGCTGTCCAGATTTCTCAAAAACATTTTTTGAAAATACTGTCTCTTCCCTATTATATATGCTTGTTCCTCTGTTGTAGATTAATCAACCATACACATGTAGGTTTATTTCTGGGCTCTATCCTGCTCCATTGATCTATGTGTCTCTTTTGGTGCCAGTACCATCCTGTTTTTATTACTATAGGTTTGTAGTTTATTTTGAAATCTGAAATTGTGGTACTTCCAGTTTTGTTTTCTCTGAAGATGGCTTTGCTATTTGA
>NW_027541518.1:0-271 GCF_008692635.1 Crocuta crocuta
ATCCAAATCAATCATGATGCCCTCACTTGACAGTAATTATACTTTCTGGCATCAGTTGATTGAGAAAATACAGAATGACAATAAGCTACTTCAGATTAGTTACATTTTAAAATACATTTATTATAATATATAATATAGACATCGTATATAATACAGACATTAGGAAATTGTGAGGTGCACGTAATGGTGATCAAACATTTGCATGCTTCACATATGCTAACTCTTCCATAAATATTACCGTTTATCCCTATTATCTAGGTGAGCAAACAGA
>NW_027541519.1:0-271 GCF_008692635.1 Crocuta crocuta
AGAGGAGACATGAGAAGGTTGGGAAAGATGCACATCAAGGGCAGATTTGTAAATGGCCAGAACTCAAAATGTGCTTCCAAACCAGCACCCAGAGTCACTGGCAAGAAACAGAAGCCTCCCTGACTGAAGGTGTTCAGGCCCAACCTCAGCAAGAACTCACCAACCACGAGGAAGCCAGAATTCAGAGTAACTACAGAATTAACGCAGACCATGTTTAAAGAACTAAAGGAGAAGGGTGTCTGGGTGGCTCAGTCGGTTAAATGCCTGACTT
>NW_027541520.1:0-271 GCF_008692635.1 Crocuta crocuta
ACAGTGTTGTTTCACAGAGTTGAGCACACTGCACCTCCCTCATTGGTCTCAACATCTGTTTTCCATCACTATATACCTAGTGAAAGATAAAGGTAGTTGAATGATGGGTTCCCCACAGTGTTCTTTCATAGAGTTAAGGATATAACACTCGTCTTATACTTCCATGCATGTGTTTTCAGACACTGCTAACTTCATGAAACAAGATTGTAACTGAGTAATTCACTCTGCACAGTGTTTTTTTCAGAGAGTTGAGCACACTGCACTTCCCACA
>NW_027541521.1:0-270 GCF_008692635.1 Crocuta crocuta
GCTGGGAGCTGTCAGCACAGAGCCCCATGCGGGGCTCACACCCACAAACTGCAATATTATAACCTGGGACAAAGTCGGACCCAGGCACTCCAAGAAAATCTTAAAAGTAGCCACAGGAGGGGCACCTGGGTGACTTAGTTGGTTGGGTGTCAGACCTTGGCTCAAGTCTTGATCTCACGGTTCGTGGGTTCCAACCCCGCGTCGGGCTCTGTGCTGACAGGTCCCAGCCTGGAGCCTGCTTCAGATTCTGTGTCTCCTTCTCTCTCTTTC
>NW_027541522.1:0-271 GCF_008692635.1 Crocuta crocuta
AAAAAAAAACTAGGCAAGAAATAGACATCAAAAAGCAATGGCCTGTATCAAGATGTGTAATTCCCACAATTACTCATCAACACCCAACATACAGAAAAAATCTAAACGATACTTTCATCATGCTAGGCTAGATAATGTTGCAATAACAATATAACTTCAAAAATCTGAATGCCCAAAAATAACAAAGGCTTGTTTTTGATTCACGCTACAAAGTCATGTGGGTTAAGGTATTGGAGAGGGGAGAAACATGTGCCGTGTCTCTCTGCTCTAG
>NW_027541523.1:0-271 GCF_008692635.1 Crocuta crocuta
AACCAGTCAACAAAGAATTTCCTAGTAAATGCTAGAAATTTTACTAATAGGCCCCTCCCATTCCCCTCAAGGAGGCAATCTTGCCTAAATAAGATATTTCAGGCCACTATTTTGTTAACTTTTAACTTTTTATTTTTTTACGCTTTTGTATTTTGAGAGAGACTGAAAGAGAGCACATGCAAGGGAGGAGCAGTGACGGAGGGAGACAGAGAATCCCATGACAACAAGGTTATGATCTGGGCCAGTATCAAGAGTCAGACACTTAGCCAAG
>NW_027541524.1:0-271 GCF_008692635.1 Crocuta crocuta
CTAAGCCCTCCTGGGGAACCACTACCCTGCTGTTGTTTCCAGGCCTTTCTCAGCATATAGGACCTAACCCTAACCCTAGCCATGGTTCTGGCCCTAAAAGGGTCCACCAAGCAGGTATGAGGAGAGAAGTGACTTGAGGCCCTTGACTGCCACAGAATCGCTCAGCGAGAAAGCCTGATGATCACCATGACGTTTCCATGTGAGGCTTGGGCCTGCAGAAGGAGATCCTGAGCCAAAGCCTCTGCCTGGCCCACAGAGGCAACAGGCCCTT
>NW_027541525.1:0-271 GCF_008692635.1 Crocuta crocuta
ATGCACAACTCGGAGATCAGCAAGCGCCTGGGCGCCGAGTGGAAGCTGCTCACCGAGTCGGAGAAGCGGCCGTTCATCGACGAGGCGAAGCGCCTGCGCGCCATGCACATGAAGGAGCACCCTGACTACAAGTACCGGCCGCGGCGCAAGCCCAAGACGCTGCTCAAGAAGGACAAGTTCGCCTTCCCGGTGCCCTACGGCCTGGGCGGCGTGGCCGACGCCGAGCACCCGGCGCTCAAGGCGGGCGCCGGGCTGCACGCGGGCGCGGGGC
>NW_027541526.1:0-271 GCF_008692635.1 Crocuta crocuta
ATGTGCAAACACCTGTGGGTAAAGGATTGCAGGCAGAGGAGGCCCACTAGGAGAGAGGCCCTTGGGCATAAGAGAGGTGGGGTATGTGTGGTCTGTGGCCTGAGAACCCACAGAAACATAGATACGTACGCCCTAGAGCCTGTGATCTATGCTGAGACACTGGGAGGGCTTCCCGACTGAGCCAGAATAATTGCGCAATTTTCAAGCGGAGAGTGGCGTGTTCTCTAGATGATGCTTTGGTTAATTTTGGAGAGGGACTGCAGTGAAAAAG
>NW_027541527.1:0-271 GCF_008692635.1 Crocuta crocuta
AGCACTCACCGGGGGCCCGGGGCTCTCCCCGCCTGTCCGCTGTCACCACACTCCTTTTGGGAAATGAGTGACGTCACACGGGGTTTGAAATCCTGCTCTCCAAGTTTCATTTCTAATAGCGGAGACGGTCCAGTGTTGGGCATCCACATTCACAGCTCGATGGAGGGTTCTAGAACCGGAGCCTGGGCTGACCCTCCAAAGCCCAGAGCTGGGCCTCTGAACTCCAGCAGGCCTGTGCTCTCGGCACTCGCGGGAGCGTCAGGACGCGGCA
>NW_027541528.1:0-271 GCF_008692635.1 Crocuta crocuta
ACGGAGCTCCTTACTTCTCCGCCATCTTGCCCTCTCTCCGCATTTGGCAATATTATTTAGATATAAATATATTGATTTCCCACAGGATAGTTCTGTGGATATAGATATGGTTATAAAGTATATATATATAACATATATAATATAATTTTTATATATAAATGTGATATATATTTTTTAAGGATTTTATTTTTAAGTCATCTGTACACCCAATGTGGGCCTCAAACTCACAACCCTGAGATCAAGAGTTGCATGCTCTACCCACTGAGCCAGC
>NW_027541529.1:0-271 GCF_008692635.1 Crocuta crocuta
AGCCTCCTTCAACTAAGGTCTTCTTTCACTACACTAGTAGTGTTAGACTACATATGCGGAGACCTAGGAGCGAAATTTGGAAGGCTCAACTCTGTGAAACCACACTGTCGGAGGCAGCATTCAGTTACCTGGTTGTTTCACTGTTAGCGGTGTTTGAAGAAATGTTATGAAATAATGTGGGGCAGTCATCATTAAACTAAGGTATTGATTCACTGTGTTCGGAGTGTTAGAATACAGTGGTAGACACCGATGTGGGAAGTACACTGTGCTC
>NW_027541530.1:0-271 GCF_008692635.1 Crocuta crocuta
TTTTTTTTTTTTTTTTTTTTTGCAACCAGTCAAAAGTGTAAACCTACATCTAGGAATCAGTGCTTTAGCTTCGTATCTCATTAGTTGGCCAATGAATTCAATCTCAATTTATGATGCAAGCAAATCTTTAACGCTTTAGGTTGTCTAGGACTTTGAATGCTATCTTGACAAGTACCATTGTAAACAATAGGACAACCAAATTAAATATCAATTTGTCATCCTTTTGTTAAAATATCGGAAATGAGATAACTTGAGCATATTTGACCTTCAG
>NW_027541531.1:0-271 GCF_008692635.1 Crocuta crocuta
CAAGAGAATTTACATCCTCTCAAGCAGAATCCACATTTACCCAGACTATAGAGAAGCTGGGCTTCAGTGCAACTGCCTCAGCCAGAGGTAAAGGTTGGGGATTTAGCCTGGAAGCAAGTGTAGATTACAGCAAACACTCAGAATCTAAGGAAACCCAACAATCACATTCTGAGCACTCTTATTTTTGCTCAACCAAGTTCAGCTACATCCCACTGGCTTCCTGCCACTTTCCCACTGATCAGCTCCAGTTATCCAAGGCTGCTCTCCATGA
>NW_027541532.1:0-271 GCF_008692635.1 Crocuta crocuta
CAGAGAAAGACAAATGTCATATGCATTCATTCATATGTGGAATTTAAGAAACAGAACGAACAAACATGGGGAGAAAAGAAACAAAAATGAATAAACAGAGTTTCAAGGATAGGGAACAAACCGATGGTTACTAGAGGGGAGGTGGCTGGGGGATATGTTAAGTAGGTAATGGGGATTCAAGAGGGTACTTGTCATGATGAGCACCAGGGGTTCTATGGAAGTGTTGAATCACTAAATTCTATATCTGAAACTCATATTACACTGTATGCTA
>NW_027541533.1:0-271 GCF_008692635.1 Crocuta crocuta
CTTCGAATACGCTTCTGCTCCCTCATTCCCACAATCTCACAGAGACAGCAGAAGGCATTTGAAACAAGCAAACGAAAATAAAAACATAAATGGGGAAAGGAGGGGCACGAGGATGTTAAAAGACAAGCAGCTTCTCCCCCGCGTAAAACCTTCTTGACCCTGGCAATCGCCATGATTCCCACCTTTCCCACTGCCTTCCTCTCCAAGACACACACCCAATAGGTGACCTTCAATTTGTCACCTACCTATCCACTCCAGGTAAGTGTTTCTG
>NW_027541534.1:0-271 GCF_008692635.1 Crocuta crocuta
GGTGGGTCTGCCCTAAGCAGTGCACGGAAAGGGCTCTGTATGCCACACCAAATGCTGGCTCAAAAAAGCAGGGAATGAAGGAAGGGCTGATTTAGATATACGGAGCTAAGGGTACAAGGTGGGGGGTGCTGCAGCTGAAGGTGCCAAGAGCCTACACGGACCAGGGAGCAGGGGCTCACAATTCACATCCGGGCCTTGGGCCTGCAAACTGCCACCTCTGACTCTGGGGCCAGCCTGGTGTCTGCCAGCTGGGCAGGGACAAGTACAACTG
>NW_027541535.1:0-271 GCF_008692635.1 Crocuta crocuta
CCTTCTCTTAAGCCAAGTATCAAAGATGTAAAACTTCCAATCTCCATCTTTCATAACAATTATTATTTATGCAAACATGTCACCCTATCATGTTACATGCAGCCCATTTCATGCATTTCATTATCTGACTGGACCCCGTAGGCATATGAATCCTTACCTCTTTAAGTAATGAGGATCCAGCAGAGAGATCATAGTCAAAGAGGCTTAGAGTCATAAAGTGCTTAAGAGGAGAAACAAGATTCCAGGAATAGAAGGTATTTGTTGGAAAGAA
>NW_027541536.1:0-271 GCF_008692635.1 Crocuta crocuta
GAAGCCCATGTAGGTTCTGTGTTTGTCTCTTTTTCTGTCTCTCCCCTGCTTGTGCTCTACCTCTGTCTCTCAAAAATAAACTTGAAAAGATTAAAATAAATAAAATAGTGACAGGAAGCAGAGAGTTGGAGGACATAACGCATTACAGTACCTGTTATCCACGCAAAGGAAGTTTCCTTTACCACTTATTTATGTCCCATGATCTATATCCCATGAGTCCTAGAAGGTTCCCAGTTCCAACACGCAAAGAAATCTGAAGTCACCACGTTCA
>NW_027541537.1:0-271 GCF_008692635.1 Crocuta crocuta
TTCTATAAGTAGAATGTTTGTCAGATCCATAGATTTTAATATGTAGCATTCCCCTTTTTGTAAATTCCTGAGTTTATGACTTCACGTTTAATCAAATGACGTATGGTAGCTGTTTACTACATGTTGCCTATTATTATCATTGTAGGCCAGGAAAGGTAGAGCCGTTAAAATAATTGTGGAATATGTATTTATTGAAAGTGAACATGAGATTAAAATATATGGACCGATATCATAATAGTGCAGCCAGGATTTTTAGGAAAGTCTATGCAAA
>NW_027541538.1:0-271 GCF_008692635.1 Crocuta crocuta
GTAGAGTTCCCACCCTTTGCTGGCTGCTGCCAGTGTTCGCAGGACCCCTTCTGCTGGCCCCGGATTTACCAGAAATCACTTAACCGTTTAAGGGAATAATATAGCAGTTTTCCAGAGAAACCCTCAGTTTCATTAACTCTGGGCGGGGCTCGTGTGAAGTTCCCCCTTTGCAGGTACATACGGGGGTGTCTGTAAGGCTGTTTACTTGGCCGACTTGTGTTTGTAGCTGTGTAGTCTGTTCACAGTGGAGAACATTTCACACTAGAGTGAG
>NW_027541539.1:0-271 GCF_008692635.1 Crocuta crocuta
ATTTCTTCATGATTCAGTCTTGGAAGATTGTATGTTTCTAGGAATCTATCCATTTCTTCTAGGTTGTTGAATTTGTTGGTGTATATTTGTTCTTAGTAGTCTCATATGATCTTTTGTATTTCTTTGGGATAAATTGTAACTTCCCCCTCTTTTTTTTCTGATTTTATTTATAAGAGCCTTCTATTTTCTTAGTCTCGTTAAAGGCTTATCAATTTTGTTTATTTTTTCAAAGGACCAACTCTTAGTTTCATTAATCTTTTCTATTGTCTTT
>NW_027541540.1:0-271 GCF_008692635.1 Crocuta crocuta
TAATAAACCAGTGGCATTTCTCATTTTCAAAAAGTGTTTATTTCTTTTAGTGTCTTTCAAAACTTGTTATTTATTGTTTTGCTTATCTTTTCTGTTAGCCTCTTATTTGACAAAGAAGAGACACATTTGCTGAAAAGGAACAAAATAGAATGGATTTATACATCTTTCAAAATTTTCTAGGGCTCTTCTTCCACAGACTCAAATGTTTAATTCACAGTTCATTTTTCTTGGTGCCACTGAAATTTACGAAGGGTGTCTGGAATGAAACATC
>NW_027541541.1:0-272 GCF_008692635.1 Crocuta crocuta
ATAATAATATAATATAAGAATAAAATAAATAAAGCCCACAGCTAACGTACTCAATGGTGAAAAACTGAAAGCTTTTCCTCCAAGATCAGGAGCAAGACAAGGTTGCCCAATCTCACTACTCCAACTCAACATAGTACCGAAAGTCCTAGCCAGAACTATTCGACAACAAAAGGAAATAGAAGACATCCAGACTGGAAAGGAAGAAGCAAAATTATCTCTTTTCGCAGGTAACATAGTCTTATATGTAGAAAGGCCCAAAGAATCCCCCCCCC
>NW_027541542.1:0-272 GCF_008692635.1 Crocuta crocuta
ACAACAACAACAACAACAAGAAAAAGAAAAAAATATTTTGTGTCCTGGCTAGGAAGAACAAATACTGTTAATGTCAATACTATCCAAAGTAATGTACATATTCAGCGCGGTCCCTATCTAAATAACACCAGTATTCTTTACAGAGCCAGAGCAATCCATCCTAAAATTTGTATGCATGCAGAAGAGTCTCCGAGTACCCAAAGCGAACTTGAAAAAGAAAACCAAAGCAGGAAGCATCTCAATCCCAGACAGCTTTCCCGTCCCCTGTCCTC
>NW_027541543.1:0-272 GCF_008692635.1 Crocuta crocuta
TCAAAATCCTACAGGAGAAAACAGGCAGCAACCTCTTTGACCTCGACTGCAGCAACTTCTGACTAGACATGTCTCCAGAGGCAGAGAAAATAAAAGCAAAAATTAACTATTAGAACCTCATCAAGACAAAAAACTGCTACACAGCAAAGGAAGCAATAAGCAAAACTAAAAGCAACCAACAGAGTGGGTGAAGACATTTGCAAATGACGTATGGAATAAATGGTTAGGGTCCAAAATCTATAAAGAGTTCATCAAACTCATCCCCCCCCCCC
>NW_027541544.1:0-272 GCF_008692635.1 Crocuta crocuta
TCCAATGTTTCTTGCAACATTATTTACAATAACCAAGATATGGTAACAACCCAAGTGTCCATCAATAGATGAGTGGATAAAGAAGATGTGTGTATACACACATTAACACACACACACGCATACACACATGTGTTTATTTTATATATATGTATAAATTATATAAATTATACAGATTATTTATATATTATATATAATTCTATAAATATAATTAAGCATACAACTTATTTATATATAAGATTATATATTATATACTTATATATAAATTATAAGTG
>NW_027541545.1:0-272 GCF_008692635.1 Crocuta crocuta
ACCACGTCCCACTGGCCTGTAACATGGAATCAGTACTCTGAAGCATCTGTGAAAGGGGAGGGTGGATCTCATGGGGCCCTATGAAGTCTTAGTAATATCTATTCTACAGTGAGAGGAAAGGAGACAGAAACAATCCGGCTCTGAAGCCAGCTTCACCAAGCACCTCCCCTTGACACCTCAGTCCCAGCCTAAGGAGTCTTCACGTACTAGCTTTTAGAGAAGTCAGCCCATGCCCACATTTTCTTCCTTTCTTTCAGTGTGCACGGCCTCCT
>NW_027541546.1:0-272 GCF_008692635.1 Crocuta crocuta
GCTTTGCTATTTGATACCTTTTGTGGTTCTTTACAAATTTTATTTGTTCTAGTTCTGTGATAAATGCTGTTGGTATTTTGAAAGAGATTGAATTTAATCTATACATTGCTTTGGGTAATGTGGATTTTAACAATACTACTTCTTCAAATCCATGAGCATGCTATATTTTTACATTCGTTGTAAATCATCTTCAATTTCTTTCATCAATGTTTTATAGTTTGCAGAGATTAGGTCTTTTACCTTGATTAATTTTATTTCTAGATATTATATAC
>NW_027541547.1:0-272 GCF_008692635.1 Crocuta crocuta
TACCATATATAGTCAGGAGCCCCAGACCTCTAGCTCTCACCAAGTCCTCTTCCCTAATGGCACCTTCAAGCTCGCTAAGCTCTTCCTCCCCAGAGAAAATGTAATGGCACCTGCCTTAGAGTTACCTGCCCCTTCTCTCTTTAACTTTTACCTGTTTGTTTTTTCCTCTCCCTCAAGGAAAATAGAACAGGTGCTAGCTATGTTAGGCCTCCACAGTGAAGTGAGTGTGAATGTCCCTCATCACGTATATGCCCTCGTGGCTCGTGGAAGCC
>NW_027541548.1:0-272 GCF_008692635.1 Crocuta crocuta
AATTGCAAGAAAGATGAAAAGTAGTCAAAACACACAGAAAGAATTGAGAAAAACATTTGTGGGTGCCAGCAGATACCAGAGTTGTGGGAGAAAATGGGTGACTGAAGAAAGGAAGGACTTGCGGCAGCAATAAAGTACTACGGGAATGACAAGGGATCACGGAAGAGAAAGGGCAATTGGGGGAGAGAAAACAAACTCTAGGAAAACTGTTTTGTGGGAGACACTGGGATTGTGGGCGTGACAAGGGATTACAGGAGGAAAATAATTGGATT
>NW_027541549.1:0-272 GCF_008692635.1 Crocuta crocuta
GGTGACTTTAAGCCCACGTGGAGCTCAGCCCAGCACAGGAATGGGCGAGGGATTTAGAGAAAGCCCTGCTTTCTCCTCTCCACGTGCGGCATCAGGAGACAAGTTGGGAAAGGTAGATAGTCATAGAAATAAGGAGGGACTTGAATGCCAGTTTTGAAGGGTGGGCTTTGACTGCTAGGCCTTGGGGACCTTGGGTTGCCGGTGGTGGGGCTGAAACCTAGTACACGGATCCAAGCAGGTACTGATGAGGCCTGGCCCCTGCCTGTATCCCA
>NW_027541550.1:0-272 GCF_008692635.1 Crocuta crocuta
AGACACCAATCCTACCTAACCACAAGGAGACACACAAATGAACAAAATCACTCACACATCCAACGTGCCAATCGACCACACAGATGGAAAACCAAGAGCCCGGGTCACAAAGCCCCTTGTCACAAAGCAACCTGGATGTACAGCTTCTCCCCCTTAACAAACACACACAGAAGGCATGCCAACCGGGGCACACACTTCTCCAGACAATTGTGTGCATACACAACACTGACTAAACATCTCAGGGCACCCTCCAGTGGCCCCCACACTGTCCC
>NW_027541551.1:0-272 GCF_008692635.1 Crocuta crocuta
AGAGAGAGAGAGAGAAACTCCAACCCGGCTCAGCACAGTCCACGCAGAGCACCGGGCGGGGCTGGAACCCACTAACCCTGAGCCCAGAGATCATCACCTGAGCCCAGTCCCACGCTTAACCTCTGAGCCACCCACGTGCCCCTGTAAGACTCATTCTTACCTTCACGCCCCCACGGGTGGCCACACGTGGTGTCGCCCAGTCTGTTTCCTGGTAACGGGACGGACCCTCAGTTCGCGTGGCCGCCCCTCCCCTGCGGTGACAGCCACTCCCA
>NW_027541552.1:0-272 GCF_008692635.1 Crocuta crocuta
TGTCAGGGATCAGTGACATTCAGGGATGTGGCCATAGCCTTCTCTCAGCAGGAGTGGGAGAGTCTGAATTCTGCTCAGAGGGACTTCTACAAAGATGTGATGTTGGAGAACTATAGTAACTTGGTCACACTGGGTAAGTTTATCTCTTTCAAGTAAATTAGAATCTCCCTCAAACGCTTTCTTCCTTGTACCTTTTAGAGCTGTCTTAAGAAGGGAATGTAATTTCTTCTCTCTGTTCCCAAAGAGATGGTTTGAGCTTTGTTGGGCTGGAA
>NW_027541553.1:0-272 GCF_008692635.1 Crocuta crocuta
TATGAGAATCAAGTCCAGAAATAAAATGATATATTCCTTCATGGAGATAATAGCATAGCGTCCTGGTCTAAGATGGAGATGTGAGAAGGTCATGAACTTACCTTATCCACAAACACACCAAATCTACATCTACTTACAGAGCAACTCCTCATGCAGAAGAACTGAGGATGACTGAACAGCTTCTACACACCAAAAGGTAGACTACAGAGAGAATGGCAAGAGAAACAGAGACATGGTAAGGATGGGAACCCCACCCCAACACTGTAGCTGCA
>NW_027541554.1:0-272 GCF_008692635.1 Crocuta crocuta
CACGCGGCCCGCGGGTCAGTGGCACGGCTGGGGCCACACCCAGGTGCCAGAGATTTTCCACAGCAGGGATGGCGTCCAAATGGAGGAACTCAGACAAAGACGAAGAAAACGCAGCTTTTCTCTGCGCCGACCTGGGGCCTCTCCCCAGGGAATTTCAGCCGCGCTCCGCCGGCCTTTCCACCCCACTTCCCTCCTGAAGGCGCTGCTGTCCCAGCGGGGTGCTGCCCTGGGGGACCGCTCCCTCCCCTTCCGGCTCTGAGCTTTCAGTGACC
>NW_027541555.1:0-272 GCF_008692635.1 Crocuta crocuta
CCCCAGGGACCGCCGGCTCCTTCCGTCCCCAGGCATCTGTCTCCAGGGGCACCCGCACCGTCTGCCCTCCCGTGACAGGCCTGTCTCTCCGAACACAACGTCCTCAAGGGCATCCTCGTCCGAGCGCCTGTCGGCATGTCCTTCCCTTTAAGGTTCAGTACTAGCCGACTGCATGGACAGACCGCGTTCTATCCACCCGCTGGTGGACACAGGAGCCCCTCCGCCTCTGGGCTGCTGTGACTAGCGCTGCTGTGAGCGTGCGTGTGGAAATA
>NW_027541556.1:0-272 GCF_008692635.1 Crocuta crocuta
CATGTGACACCCTCCGGGGAAGTCACACACACGAGTTCCCACGGGCGGGCGTAGATGTCCTGGTAAACAGCGGGGGACCCGTGAGAAAGAACACAGTCCTTTTCAAGTGCCAATGGCTCTTCCTGCCAGAACGCGGTTCTAGAAGCTCGTCGAAGTCTTCCCAGCGGTTGCCCAGCCTCCTGGAAGAGCAGGGTCCCCGCCGCCACACGGGGTCTCCCCCCACCCTGTGGGCACCCAGTCCGCCCTGCTGACCCGCCCGCGGGCTCCAGGCC
>NW_027541557.1:0-272 GCF_008692635.1 Crocuta crocuta
CCCCGCCTCTAGCTCTGGCGACCCCTCCTTCAGGACCAGGGACTTCCTTGGGCTCTGGAAACCAGACCTGCCTTTATGCCCCCACAGAGCACTGGGCCCAGGAGCTCACTTCTCCCTGAGGCTGGCCCTCAGAGACAGCTGACCTGGGTTTCTGCCCCGTCAACCCCTCTGCCTCTCTGCAATCCCCCCCCCACCCCGGCCCCCGGCCCTGTATGGGCATCAGCGTTCCCAGCTGAAGAGCAAGGGGTTTGGCTGTGGCTGGGGTTTTGAAA
>NW_027541558.1:0-271 GCF_008692635.1 Crocuta crocuta
GATAGATAGATAGATAGATAGATAGATAGATGCATACATACATACATACATACATAGATGCACATACAGGTAGGTATAGGTATAAGATGAATGGATGAAGGTGATGTGGTATATGCATATGTGAAATGTTACTCAGTCGTGAGAAACAAAGTCCTGAGAAAGTCATCCTGTTGTTTAGAACAACAAAGATGGTTCTTGAGGGCATTATGCTAAATCTGAGAAAGACAATCACTATATGATCTCACTTATACGTAGGAATCTAAAAAAAAAA
>NW_027541559.1:0-273 GCF_008692635.1 Crocuta crocuta
GAAAGAGACCCCTTATCTCCTGTAGCCACAGGACTGAGATGAGAGTCCCATCCCATGGCTCAATTACAATGGAACTTGAATTCCAAACCTCACTGCATATCTACCATTAAAATGTAGGCATCGATTGGGAAACAATGGGATCCTAAAGATGGGACTGGGAACATGAGGGAAGACCGTGATGAAACTGGGAACACTGAGCCCCTAGCATCATGAGTCATCATTACTAGGAGAAGCAGCCTCTCCATCCCCAGTGAGGAGAGATTAGCCCTGCAT
>NW_027541560.1:0-273 GCF_008692635.1 Crocuta crocuta
CAAAGATCTATGGGGAGATGACATTCCTAGAGCCTTCCAGGGGAATTGGGAAAGTGTTTTCTGCAGGAACAGTGCCACTTACAGGAGTTAGTTAGAAAAAATTATAGATACATGTGAATTCACAGGGAATGCCAAATTTTATGTACCATGTCACATACAGACTAATTTTGCCCTGTGGAGAAATATGTTGGGAATTTGAAATGACAGAATTAAAATGAACATGTTCTGATATCAAAGTGGAAAATACAGATGAGGTATCGATAGGAGATGCCA
>NW_027541561.1:0-272 GCF_008692635.1 Crocuta crocuta
ATTTGATGTTGTTAGTGGAGTGGATTTTGGCCATTCTAATACGTGTGTAGTGGTATCTCATTTTAATTTAGAATTCTCTCACGACGTGATGTTGAATATCTTTCCGTATTCTTACTTGCCACCTATACATCTTCTTTGGTGCAGTGTCTGTTCGGGTCTTTTGCCCAGTTTAAAAGTGTATTGTTCACTTTCTTGTTGAATTTTTTTTTTTTTTTATATAATTCTGAGAGAGAGAGAGAGACACCGTGAGCAGGGGAGAGTCAGAGAGAGAG
>NW_027541562.1:0-273 GCF_008692635.1 Crocuta crocuta
AAGTTAAATAAGCAGGGTGACAATATACAGCCTTGACGTACTCCTTTTCCTATTTGGAACCAGTCTGTTGTTCCATGTCCAGTTCTAACTGTTGCTTCCTGACCTGCATACAGATTTCTCAAGAGGCAGGTCAGGTGGTCTGGTATTCCCATCTCTTTCAGAATTTTCCACAGTTTATTGTGATCCACACAGTCAAAGGCTTTGGCATAGTCAATAAAGCAGAAATAGATGTTTTTCTGGAACTCTCTTGCTTTTTCCATGATCCAGCAGTTG
>NW_027541563.1:0-273 GCF_008692635.1 Crocuta crocuta
TCGGACTTTGCGCAGTACCAGAGCCAGATCGCTGCGCTGCTGCAGACCAAGGCCCCCCTGGCGGCCACGGCCAGGAGGTGCCGCCGCTGCCGCTGCCCCAACTGCCAGGCGGCTGGCGGCGCCCCGGAGGCGGAGCCGGGCAAGAAGAAGCAGCACGTATGCCACGTGCCGGGCTGCGGCAAGGTGTACGGCAAGACGTCGCACCTGAAGGCGCACCTGCGCTGGCACACGGGCGAGCGGCCCTTCGTGTGCAACTGGCTCTTCTGCGGCAAG
>NW_027541564.1:0-273 GCF_008692635.1 Crocuta crocuta
TGGCTAGTTATGCCTTCTCTTGGAAGAATGTCACCTACTGTCTTCGGAAAGGCTAGCATGGAATGGCCCAGTTCCAGCAAAAAAGGAACCAGGTTAACACTGATCCAGGATATCCAGGGGTATGCCAGCCCTAGGACACTCATGGAATTATGGGCTGTATTATGTTCCAAACTGACCTGGACAAGGTGTGAGATTCTTTATTCTGAATTCATCAGATCCGTCGAATGAGATTCCCAAAATAGGGTAGTGTGGCATGTCTGTCGACCCACACCC
>NW_027541565.1:0-273 GCF_008692635.1 Crocuta crocuta
AAGTTGTTTATGACATGGTGCTGTTAATGTTTTAAAAGAATTAATATGTGTTAATGTGAAACACAAAACAGAGACCAAACCTAAAAATTTCCTGAGCAGGCAAAAACATTTAAGTCACATAAGCAAAACTCAATTTAGCTTATTCTGCAAAACAAGCAAAACTTAACAGGCCACTTCTTGTGCATGTCACTGAAAATCATAAATGAAACAAGCTGTTCTTCAAACTTGGCATGAGGTAAACACCTTTAATCAATTACTTATTGCTAGAAAAAA
>NW_027541566.1:0-273 GCF_008692635.1 Crocuta crocuta
TGGGTAGATGCAGGGATGGTTGGACAGTGGATGGATGGATGGATGGTTGGATGGTTGGACTATGGATGGATAGATAGATGAATGGATGGATGGATGGATGGGTGGATGGAAATTGGTTGGATGGATACATGGTTGAACTGATAGATGGATACTCGGGTTGGTAGAAGGATGGATGGATGGATGGATGCATGGATGGTTGGATGGATGGATAGATGGTTGGACTGATGTATGGATGCATGGATGGTTGGGTTGGTGGAAGGATGGATGGATGGG
>NW_027541567.1:0-273 GCF_008692635.1 Crocuta crocuta
AGATGGGTCCCTGGAGACAGAGATCCCTGAACACCTGGGACCGTCCCAGGGCACCTGAGATCATGTCCAGAACCCCTGAACAAGGGGCTCCCCCAGTCTCTTTGTCAAATCCTCCTCCCCCAAGGTCTCTGTGGACAACAGTTGATGCCCTGCAGGAGGTGCCTGAGCCAAGAAAAACGCCAAATCCTAAGCCCCACCTCGAGGCTTCAACCCCGGACCCAAGGCACGATGCGCTTACCTCCAAGGGAAGCCCCTCTGAAGGAGCAGGGCGGG
>NW_027541568.1:0-273 GCF_008692635.1 Crocuta crocuta
AGCAATCTCCTAAAGATCTGCTTTTATTGAAAATCTCTCTGTGGGTACCAGGGTGGCTTAGTCAGGTAAGCATCTGACTTTTGGTTTTCACCCAGATCATGATCTCATGTTCCTGAGATCGAACCCTGCGTAGGGATTCTCCCTCTAACCCCCTCTCTCTCTGCTTCTTCCCTGCTTGTGCTCTCTCTCTCTCTTTTTTCAAAATAAATAAATAAACTTTAAAAAAAACAAATTTTGATTATTATGCTAGAGGAAAACTAAACTATCTGGAGG
>NW_027541569.1:0-273 GCF_008692635.1 Crocuta crocuta
AGCGCCCTGTGCACAGCGCCAACAGCCACCACCCAGCTCCCTGGAAACAAGAATCTAAGAAAAGCAACAATCAAGGCATTTCCAGCTCCTGAAGAGCTTTCTAACTCCGGTGGTCCCAGTGATCCAGCCAGAGCAACATCTTACGCAAACCTGTTCTCACTTTCGATATCTGAGTTATTGAAAACGTTACGAATTCAGTATGTACATTAGGTACCTGGTGTTTTCCTGATTTGTTTGCGGAGTTTGAGGACTTACACCGCTGTCTTCTTGAGG
>NW_027541570.1:0-273 GCF_008692635.1 Crocuta crocuta
AGCAATTATCAGGGAATACTGTGAAAAATTACATGCCAACAAATTCGACAACTTAGAGGATATGGACAAATTCCTAAACACACACTACTACCAAAATTCACATGGGAAGAGATAGAACAGCTGAGCAGACCCACAACTAGTGAAGAAATAGAATCACTTATCGAAAATCTCCCAGCAAATAAGAGCCCTGGGACATGATGGCTTCCCTGCGGAATTCTACCAGACATCTAACACACACTTAATCCCCATTCTTCTCAAGCTATTCCAAAAAAT
>NW_027541571.1:0-273 GCF_008692635.1 Crocuta crocuta
CATGCCCAGCTTGAGCCTGACGACGCAGGGATCAGGCTTAAGAGATCGTGACCTGAGCCAAAGTGAAGAGTCAGGCAACCATCCAGGCGCCCCTGCAGCCGGTGATTTTGGTCGTGGAAAGAACATCTAAAAATAGCAGCTATTCCTTTGAACTGTTGTGACATACTGTTACTTGATGTCTGTTGAGTCTGGCCCTTCGAGGAATTTCGAAGCACAGAGTAGGTTTGTAAAGTTAACCACTGACATTTGCACAAGCCTATGGTGGAGATGCAG
>NW_027541572.1:0-273 GCF_008692635.1 Crocuta crocuta
CCAGGCCCCCGCCCGGCCTGTGCCTGGGCTCCGACGAGAGCGCCCAGGGCACCTGCGCACCTCCCAGCAGTCACTATAGCCAGGGAAGGCGCAGGCTCCTCTCAAGAAACAGCTGAGGATAACACTGTTTTACCCTAAGCATCCAGGTCAACTCAGCTCTGCCAGGCTTATCCCATCCTTCCCAGGATGGACGCGTTGCTGAGGGGGCCAAGCCAACAGGCCATCACAGGATGAGCCTCTGGGCCTCATTCTACACCCAGGGGGGAGCCCCAG
>NW_027541573.1:0-273 GCF_008692635.1 Crocuta crocuta
AGAGCCTGCTTGGGATTCTGTCTCCCTCTTTCTCTGCCCCTCCCCTGCTCGCTCTCTATTTCTCTCTCTCAAAAATAAATACTTTTTTAAAAACCAGCAAAACAGGCATGTAGAGACTATGGCACAAAGCAACCCATACACACAGGAAGAGGGTGGGGCTAGGGAACGATGTCAGACTTGACTTCAAGCTTAATTCAAAGCCAATAAGCTGCCTCAGTGAGGGAAAAGTGGCAAACATAACCTGGGGCTGTGGCAAGAACAACATTGAGACAC
>NW_027541574.1:0-273 GCF_008692635.1 Crocuta crocuta
GTCTCCCTCTCTCTGTCCCTCCCCCGCTCACTCTCTGTCTCTCTCTATCAAAAATAAACAAACATTAAAAAAATTAGAAAGAAAAGAAAATTCACCCATATTAAGTGCGCGTCTCGGGGACTCAGTCACCCCAAACCATCACCATCGTCCTTCACCCCTGTCCAACTTTCTGGACCGTTTCCATCACCCCTAGAAGGTCCTTTGTACCCTTTCTACCTCCCTGTCCCACGCCAGCGCTAGGCAACCTCGAGTCTTCTGTTGCAAATAGATTGG
>NW_027541575.1:0-273 GCF_008692635.1 Crocuta crocuta
CTACTCAGCTGACATCCTCTTTGATGGGATGATTACAGTTTTCCTCCATAGTGAAGAATTCTCCTGAAATTCTGAAAAAAGGCATAATGTTTCCCCAGTTAACTTGGATTTTGAATTTCTAGGAAATTAAGTGAGATGAAGCAAAATCTTCTGTGTAAAGTGGATTTTTCTCAAGGTTTGTACATCGGCTGTTTTTTCTCACATGGAAGTCTATTGAGATATTCAAACATAGTGCAGAATGTGGAACAGTGTTCACTGTACACTGCAGGCCCT
>NW_027541576.1:0-273 GCF_008692635.1 Crocuta crocuta
TGGATTCAACCTCAAGAACATGTAATTAAGTATATGAAAAGGTAACATTTAACATCAACAGGAAAAATGTCAATCATTCAATTAAATAAATTGAGATTACTATTTCACCATTTTTTTCAAAAAGTTAAAAAACAGTTTCCTGGATTACTGGAGTAGCCTCCTAACTGAAGAATTTGCCCCCACTCCTTTCTACAGATTATTCTGCACACAAGTTTCCTAAGTCAAATAAATCCAAGATGCATCAAATGCTTTCATCTAAAATCTTAAACCAAA
>NW_027541577.1:0-273 GCF_008692635.1 Crocuta crocuta
TATTATTTCATTTAAACTGCCCCTATTGATGGACATTTTCATTGTTTCCAGTGTTTGTTCTTACAAGCAATACGAATGTGTACATGATTCCCTGCCCGTGTGGGTTAGCCATAAGGTAAATTCTTGAACGAGGAGTCCCATGGATCAAAGTGTTTGTATATTTATAATTTGGCTCAGTTTGACCATACTGTTCTTATGCTCCCAGCGGCACTAAGAGTATCAATTTTCTTTGTCTGTATACTTTTCATGTCTACAGGGTGCAATCAGCTCTCA
>NW_027541578.1:0-273 GCF_008692635.1 Crocuta crocuta
CTCGTAACATGAAGTTAGCTGAACGATCCATTCCCCCACAATGGTCTCGCACCGACCTCAGTATACAACAGTTGCCTTATACTTCCATCCATGTGTTTACAGACATTACTAAGAGAGTGAAGCAAGACTGTAGCCAAAGTTTCAATTCCGCACAGTGTTCGTTTACAGTTGAGCTTTCTGCACTTCCCTCAATGGTCTCTCCATCGGTATTGTCACACTATTAATACGGAGAATCATTAGAGTAATTGAAACATGCATTCGCCACATTTTTTT
>NW_027541579.1:0-273 GCF_008692635.1 Crocuta crocuta
TCTCTCTCTCTCTCTCTCTCTCTGCCCCTTCCCTGCTTGTGTGTGCATGCTCTCTCTCTCTCAAAATAAAGAAATAAACATTTATAAAGACTCCTTTAAAAAAATAGAACTCTTTTTAAAAATAATCCGTATAGCATTATAACACCAAAACAATAATAATTTTGTAATATCGTTTCATAATCTTTCTAGAGTACTTATTCAAATCATGATTTAGATGAGCCCCATACTTTATTATTGGTTGATAACACTGGTCTTTAATAATTTATATGTCCC
>NW_027541580.1:0-273 GCF_008692635.1 Crocuta crocuta
TCCAAAGAACATGCCATTAACCTCCTGGGTTCCTGACAGGCTGCCTTTATTCCCATGCTGACGTGCACAAAGCCATTCCTTTAGCAGGAAGCACTGTGAAGGGGTAGGACAAGAAACCCTGTACCGTCAGAGAACAACTAACTCCAGCTTCAAGACCACAGCGGTTTTCCCTTGTCCATCCCCTAGAGATGCATTCTTTACGGAAAGCACTAGACCAGCGTGGTTCTCCTGAGAGCCTCAATGGCCCTTCTGCTCTCCTTTCTTGACCACTTC
>NW_027541581.1:0-273 GCF_008692635.1 Crocuta crocuta
TGCCGAGCACGCCGGAGCCACCTGCTCGACTCGCCGGAACCACCTACCTGACATGCCCAAATCACCAGCCGGGTATGCCAGAACCACTTGGCGGACACTCCGGAATCATCTGCCGGACATGCCGGAACCAGCTCTCAGACACACCAGAACCACGTGCCGGAGACGCCGGAAGCACCTGCCGAGCATGCCGGAGCCACCTGCTCGACTCGCCAGAAACACCTGCCGGACACGCCAAAATCACCTGCCGGGTACGCCAGAACCACCTGGCGGACA
>NW_027541582.1:0-272 GCF_008692635.1 Crocuta crocuta
GCTTAACCGACTAAGCCACCCAGGCGCCCCAACCTCAACTCATTTTAAGGGAGACAAGGCCCAGGGTATCAGTCTCCTTGATTAGGGTAACGGATTATCTGTCTGGATTTGGATTAAATTTAGGCAGGGCATTCAGCAGGAGTCAACAGCCAGAAAGGGTGACCATGGCGTTCTAATTCCCAAACCACCCCCAGCGGGAAGAGGACAGTCTGCTTTATCTGTGGGACCCTGTGGCAGGCACTAGGGCTGTCCACATTCTGTCTCTCTCCTTC
>NW_027541583.1:0-273 GCF_008692635.1 Crocuta crocuta
AAAAAAAAAAAAATCTGCAGAAAGGATACAAGACAGAGGAACAGAGAGGAGAAAGATAGCTAATGGGCTTACAATTTGGGAATATCTTGCATAATAAGCGTATGTGTTGTGGGGAAAATAAGTATTATTATAAAAGCTGATCCCGAGTCTTGGGGAAGAAACTGCCTTTATTTGGGAAAATATCTTTTTTTTAACATTTGCTTTTGAGAGAGAGAGAAAGAAAGAAAGAAAGTGAAAGCAGGGGAGGGGCAGAGAGAGAGGGAGACACAGAAT
>NW_027541584.1:0-273 GCF_008692635.1 Crocuta crocuta
GAAGTGGGGAAATTTCATTTTATCTAAGGAGACCAGAGACCATTCTAGAAAAGATGTGACTTGACCTTGGATTTGGGGAGAAAAAGATCAAAAGGAGGGAGAATTCCAAATAGTAAGAAGAATAGATGAAAAGCACTGAATAGAGAAATTCAACAGTTCACAGACTGACGAACTCCATAGTAGGGAATAAATGGGAAATAAAAATGAAAAGATATGTTGGTAATACTGTCTTGGGTTCCCTTACCTAGCACCTACTAAGCATTCAGATCCTGT
>NW_027541585.1:0-274 GCF_008692635.1 Crocuta crocuta
AAAAAAAAAATCTGCAAATAAGTGGATCCATGTTGTTCAAGAGTCAACTGTGTTTCAGGACAGACAACCCTTAGGAGGAGTGTTTCATGGGGATCAAAGCCAAGCCTGAGCCTGCTTTCTGGAGGGAATCTCGCATGTTGCTACAAAGGAATGTCCAGAGGAGGGGGCAAGATGGCAGAGAAACAGGGAGCTCCGTGCATTGCACTCGCCCCCATACCTCACACGGAAGAGATCTGAAGCCATAGGAAATCTTACAGAACCCAAGAGATTGGGA
>NW_027541586.1:0-274 GCF_008692635.1 Crocuta crocuta
CTTCTGAGATTGGGTTGGGGCAGCATTGGTACCTGGCGTGGATATGCACTTGGGGCTCCAGGGAGGGGCAGAAGGGTGAAGGGCATGGACACTTGTTCAGGGCAGTCTCCTCCTTCATCACAGTTGTTCCTCATCCTGGTAAATAGCACCCTATGGCTTTATGGAAAAAGGGTAGGATCTAGGATGACCTTGCTTTTTTTGATTTCTCTAGAAGAAAAATAAAATCTAAAAAAATTTGCAAAATGGTTTCTGGTAGAAGAAAATCTGTCAAATC
>NW_027541587.1:0-271 GCF_008692635.1 Crocuta crocuta
CTGATATGGGGCTCGAACTCACAAACTGTGAGATCATGACCTGAGTCAGAATCAAGTCAGACACTTAACTGACTGAGCCACCCAGGCACCCTGGAAATTTAACATTTTTAATAGAATGTGGTCTCTACCATGCAATAATGCTTTGATACAATCATTTAGGATTGCTCATCCTAAAACCTTGTATTTCCCCAGAGAAGCTTTGATTCTGCTTTAGAAGTTTCAATATAGGGGCACCTGGGTGGCTCAGTCTGACTTCAGCTCAGGTCACGAT
>NW_027541588.1:0-274 GCF_008692635.1 Crocuta crocuta
CTGGGTTTTCTAAGGAGGCACACTCCCCTGCCCTCTTTGGCATGAGAAATGGGTCCCTGTGAGAACTGCCTCAGTCTTTGAATTGGCCTGCACCACCATATGCTAAAGGCCTATGGTGACAATCTAACATCCTACTCAGTGGTGGATGCCTCACCATCTCTGGTCAACGCAGTATGAGACGTTCTAGCTAAAGCAACTAGCCAAGAAAAAGAAATATGGGCAACCAAAACAGGAAGGAAGAAATAAAACTGTCTGTATATGCCTATGACATGAT
>NW_027541589.1:0-274 GCF_008692635.1 Crocuta crocuta
AATCAGGGAGCCGTGGAGAGCACATGATGTGGGCTAGAGCCAAAAGCAGAGCACCAAAGAATTGCCTGATTTATCATGGGGGGCAAGAGGTTGGTTATGGGGGAGCAAAGCTTTGCCTGTAAGTCTGTGCCTCTGACCGATATGGAAAGACCCATTCCTTTCCTTGCTAAATGTCCCCCCCCTCCCCCTCCTCACTCAAGGACTGCTCAGAGGTGAAACCATTATACTGGAAACCCTGCTTTTATTTTTCCAATCTGCTGGGGCTTTTTGGTCC
>NW_027541590.1:0-274 GCF_008692635.1 Crocuta crocuta
AAAAATACATGCGGGAATAAAGACTTTGAAAGGTTCCACATTCACTAGGGAATCTAAAGGGATACATGCATGTCTCAGGTTGGAACCATGTTTAGAAAAAGCCTGAGAACATCATAGATTTTCATTCCTGGCTGATTTTTGGGCTCCGCACAAGTGGGAAGTGAAGGACAAAGCAGAGATGTATACGGCTGAGCTACCAGCACAGAAAGAGTGTACATCAACATAGTTAATCTGCAAAGATGGGAGGGTTGTTGTTGTTGTTGTTGTTGTTGTT
>NW_027541591.1:0-274 GCF_008692635.1 Crocuta crocuta
GCATAGATTTCATAAGAATGCATCGCACTTGTCAACCAGACACAGCTGGAAAACTGGTTGTACAACCAAGGTCTTGCCTAGAATGTCATATTTTAAAATGACACTCATTTAATCCCAAAGCAATCCAGAGGTTTGTTCAGGAAAGGCCAGGAAGGGCAGAGTAAGCTGTTTAAGAATGGCCAGTTTGAATAATTCTGGACAGTTCTAGACGATAGGGCTATCTCTGGTTGCCGGATTACCGGCCCTGGGGTAGTTTATTATAACTTATTGCCAG
>NW_027541592.1:0-274 GCF_008692635.1 Crocuta crocuta
CCTTCCTTCCCCATAGGACAAGCATCTAAATCACCTACCTGAATCCCTATTGATAAACGTTATGCAGGAGTCTTATACAAATCTATGTTCCAGGAAATTCTTATGTATCAAAGAAGTTTGTTATCAGAAATCATTGTCTAAGACAAGTGCCACTTCTGTGCCGTCCCCCAAACACTTAGTTATAAATTAAAGTTGGGCCCCAGTCAGAGCGGAAATGCCTGCCTGGGGACCAGAAAGACTCTCGGGGCTGTCTCAGTCTCTCTCTCTCTCTCTC
>NW_027541593.1:0-274 GCF_008692635.1 Crocuta crocuta
ACACTTCCTGAATGGACAGCCCTTGGACAGTCTAGGAACCTCCTTGAATATAGCAGTACTCGCAGATGCGGAGCTCATAACAAGTTTTTAAAATATGCAAGAGACAGAACACTAGCCAAAATGACAAAATGGAAGAACTCTCCTCAAAAGAAAAAATTCCATGGAGCGTGGGTGGCTAAGTCGGCTGGGTGTACGACTTCGCCTTAGGTCATGATCTCACGTTCCATGGGTTCAACCCTCACATCGGATTCTGTACTGGCAGCTCAGAGCCTGG
>NW_027541594.1:0-274 GCF_008692635.1 Crocuta crocuta
ACTCACTCCAGGATGTGTCCTATATTTCCAGGTTAGTGCACCATAGTAGGTAGACCCCTGAGATACTGTGAGAAGTGCTGAAGGGGCCTGGGCCGCTGTGATATCCTGCTTAGTGTATATTTTCTCAGCAGGAAGGTTAATTACATCATATTTGGAGTAAATCTCTACAACCTTTCCTGACTCTTGCCACATAGGCAAGTCTGAGGCTTGTTTTCCTCCATAGACGTTCGATGTTGTGGTGGTCTCAAATGCAGGAGCACCCAGGTCCTGCTTC
>NW_027541595.1:0-274 GCF_008692635.1 Crocuta crocuta
CTGCTCCCCGTATCTATATAGGAATGATGTTGTGGCCATTTTAAGACCTCCCGTCATCATAGACTTAGGCTACCTCCTTTAAAAATGTTCTTCCCTAGAAATACCTCATTGCAATGAAGATGTTATTTTCCTTGCATTCCAAGAGAATTAGGAGAGTCCCCCACCCCTGTGTCCACCAGCCTCCTTCACATTCCCTCCCATTAGTCATCCTAAAACATCTTTGTGCTAAGAGCACCTCAAAGGAGTGTGGCTCATGAAAATATACTACATGCGT
>NW_027541596.1:0-274 GCF_008692635.1 Crocuta crocuta
AAAACACAGCTAATTGCATGATGGGATTACACTTTATGGATCCATAAATTCGGTCATTTTTCTCAGGAGTCAAATGAATATTGTGGTCAAGTTTTGTTGCCACAATAAAGAGAAAGAAAAAGACAGCCTTGTTTGGGAGACTACAGCCCAGAGGGATGAAGTTGCAGACAACTTGTCACTTCCCATTGTCCACCAAAAACATGGCTGGTTTTATTCAAAGATGCCCAAACTGCCATCAACAAACAGACCAACGGAAGCCCAGGTTATCTACATG
>NW_027541597.1:0-274 GCF_008692635.1 Crocuta crocuta
AGAATTCTACTCTGGATATTCTGGTGAGGTCCTGGCCAGGTTGGTATAGCAGAAATTCAAAGGTTTGTTTTGTTTTTTAATTTTCAGGTAGAGAGATCTATGTTCAAAATTAGTTCTGCAACTGAGTAGCTGCATGGTCTTGGTCAAATTATGTAAACTTCTGAAGCTCCAATTCCTTAAATGTAAAATAAGATTAAAGAAATAATAAGATTAAATGTACTCTGCAGGGTTTTGAGGGCTGAGCAAGATTAAAAGACATAAAGTGTATAAAGCA
>NW_027541598.1:0-274 GCF_008692635.1 Crocuta crocuta
TACATATTTACAGTAAAATAGGTTTGTTGTGTGATTTTCTTCTCTCTCTTTTTCTTACATAAATGTTAACATCCTACAGCTTGATTTCTTTTGCTTCCTAGTATGTCTTAGATTTCTTTCCTTCCAGTACATAGAGGGTGACTCCATTCATGCAAGCTGCTGCATAATATTCCATAGTATGAGTCTATTACAATTGAATAATTCCCCTCTTGATGGATGTTTAGACTGTGTCTAATTTTCTTGTCACATGCATTGCTGCATGAACCACCTCATA
>NW_027541599.1:0-274 GCF_008692635.1 Crocuta crocuta
AGGGGTTAATTATGATTTATGTCAAGACTCTAATGGAAAAACTAGACAATATCCAAGAAGAGATAAGTAAGTAAACAGAGAAGTGAAAATCGAAAGAAAGAAAAAAACATACCTTTAGCATAAAGAAAAAATACTAAGAAGTATATAGGATATCTCTTCAGAATCTATGCAAGCAAGGAGACAGTACTGTGAAATATTTAATGTTTATTTTTGCGAGCGAGACAGAGAGAGAGAGGAGAGAGGGAAAGCGGGGGAGGGGCAGAGAGAGAGAGAG
>NW_027541600.1:0-274 GCF_008692635.1 Crocuta crocuta
TATTTTTTTTGCTTAAAGATTGCCACCTGAGCTAGCCTCTGTTGCGCTTCTTTCTCAGTTCTAGAGGGTAGATTTCTCCGTGTTGCTTTTTCCCCAGGTCTCCACGCACTTCCTTTTATTTTTCCTTAAAAATTGCCACCTGAGCTAGCCTCTGTTGTCCATCTTCGTCGGTTTCAGAGGGTAGATTTCTCACTGTTGCTTTTTTGCCAGGTCTGCACGCCCTTGTGTTTTTTTTCTGCTTAAAGGTTGCAACCTGAGCTAGCTTCTTTTGCCC
>NW_027541601.1:0-274 GCF_008692635.1 Crocuta crocuta
AGCGGACTCCCAGGCCCTCCCCCCCTTCCCCATGCCCTGGGCCCTTCCAGCCCCTCCACGACCAGCTCCTCCCACTCCTCGCTGAGGGTCACCCTCTCCACCCAAATGAAGGACCCTTCGTCTCCTCCAGAGCCCCCTGGCCCGTCACCATCAGGGCTGCCCCTGGGGACACCTCCTTCTCCAGGAGCTGCTCCCTCTGGGCTCACCTGGGGCCTCGGGGAGCTGGGCTGTGCGGCCTCCTGGCCCCCGCCCCCCTCCCCTGTGGCCTCTGCTT
>NW_027541602.1:0-274 GCF_008692635.1 Crocuta crocuta
CGTCTAGGCTCATCATAGTGAAACCTCTAGAAACCAAAGGGAAAATATGGGCCTCAGAAACAAAGAGGGGAAGATAAACATGTCCATTAAGCAATATCCTCTTATTATTTTAATTAGAGAGAGCTTGATAGAATTCTTTGAGACCAAGTAAGAAACAAAAAGTCAAAAAGGGAGCAATGAGACAAGAGTGCCATGATAGGAAGGGTGGGCACTTGTAGTTCTAGAAAAACCAAGGGAAGATATGGTGCTTCTGGGAAGTCATGACCTCTGAGGA
>NW_027541603.1:0-274 GCF_008692635.1 Crocuta crocuta
GGAAGGAATGAGGCTGGACTGGTCTGAAATGTCTGCTTTCCATTCCCTTCCCTTCCTCTCTGGACCACCTGGATAGGAATATGCTAGAAGACAGGACCTGAGCCTGGAATCCTCTCATTGCAGAGGGGGGTGTCCCCTCCATCCACCTCCACTGAGCCTGGCTCAGGACACCAGTACACCAAACCCAAAGCTAAGGCCACTGTACTCCTACCCCACCAGCGACACACACCCTCTCTTCATCCAGGACATCCAGATCTCTGAGCCTTCGGCTAGC
>NW_027541604.1:0-274 GCF_008692635.1 Crocuta crocuta
AGAACTAAGAGCAACTCTCCAATGGTCTTTCTATTTTGTTTAATGCTTTATTTATTTTGAGATAGAATATGAGTAGGGGAGGGGCAAATAGAGGAGACAGAGAATCCCAAGCAGTCTCCATGCTGCCAGTACAGAGTTGGACCCGGGGCTCAATCTCAAACTCAGGAGCAGTGAGGTCATGACCTGAGCTGAAATCAAAAGTTGCATGCTTAACTCGCTAATCCACCCATGCGCCCCTTCCTTAGTGTGTTTAAATGTACCCCTGCCTCAGGCT
>NW_027541605.1:0-274 GCF_008692635.1 Crocuta crocuta
AGGGTAAGTAAGGCACAATCCAGCAGCGTCACGCACTGTATGGCTACTGTTTTACCCTATGAGGGTTAAGCACAGAGGGTACTGGGGTGGAGGGGAGACAAAAGGGCACACCGACAACCCAGCCTTGCCAACCAGAGCAAACGCCATGAAAGCTGGGGAAGCAAGCAGCTTCCTCAGTCCCTACCTAAGAGGGACAAACATCTCCTGTGGAATGGGGGGTTGGGGGCTAAGGGCCCAGTCCAGGTCACTGGGGAGGGGGAGGGCCTTACCCAGG
>NW_027541606.1:0-274 GCF_008692635.1 Crocuta crocuta
CACACACACACACACACGAGCACTGAGAGTTACAGTACATGGATTCACATGTAGACACACCTACTTCCCTGCACACAAACCTACACCACCTGATGGCATTACCGCTGCTTCCAGGGTCACTACCATGTGACCATGGGTCTTTTGGTGGAGAACCCCTTCGGACTACAATGTCCTTATTTTCATACCAGCCGGAGCTGGAATCACGGTGGCTCTGCACAGTAAGCCTGTAAGAAAGCCCCCACCTTTCTCATCTTCCGGATTTCTCCTTACCAAG
>NW_027541607.1:0-274 GCF_008692635.1 Crocuta crocuta
CACACACACACACACACACACAATCCAGTCAGGTACCAGGGTCTGAGCTGTCAGCACAGAGCTTGGCAGGGGGGCGAACCCACCAACCACGAGATGATGACCTGAGCTAAAGTCAAATGCTTAACTGACAGAGACTCCCAGGTGCCCCTTATTTCTTGTTTTTTATATCATCAATTCCTTCAAACCAATCCTTCCTGTCCATTTTTCTTTTAAAGTTCTTTTCTATGATATCTAGTCCTCAGAGTTCATCATTTCAACCATACTTGTATGAATA
>NW_027541608.1:0-274 GCF_008692635.1 Crocuta crocuta
CAGTGGACTTAGTAAAAGGGCAAGTGATGGTCCCGTTATGGAAAGAGATTTCACCAAGGTATTTGAAAGACCCTTAGATAGCAGAAGCTTATTTCTGGGAACTATGCACGATTTGGCCTTGACCACAAACCATCTCATAGGTACTTGTTTGTTGAGGTGATCCTAGTTACTGTGTTCATTCAGAGCAAGGTGAAAGGAAAAAATTTCCTTTGCTATTGACACTTAATTCCAAGGTATTTTCTTAATTCAATTTAATGTAACATTAATAATGTAG
>NW_027541609.1:0-274 GCF_008692635.1 Crocuta crocuta
CCAAACGCTGCAGAGAACGAGTCCCTCTCTGTGTTGGACTTGGGGGCGCTGCGGGGCTCGCTGGTACTCCCCGGGCTTGAGTCCCCGCTCCCGGGCACGGCCTGCTATCACCACCCCTCTCCCGGGGTCCTCTCCGACGTCAAGCCAGGCTCTCGCGTCGCTGCAAGCCCGGCGCCCTCCGGTCCGGGTTTGTTCCCCCACTTCTCCCCGACCAAGGGACTGGCGACGGCCGGCAGGGGGCGCTGGCGGGGGCCCGGAGCCCCGGGGCCGTCTC
>NW_027541610.1:0-274 GCF_008692635.1 Crocuta crocuta
GTCATGAGTTTGAGCCCCATGTTAGACCCTGTACTGATCGTGCAGAACCTCCTTGGGATTCTCTCTTTCCCTCTCTCTCTGCCTCTCTCCTGCTCACACTCTCTCTCAAAATAAACTTAAAAAAAAAAAGTCCCAGTTCAGGGACACCACACACTGAAGGGATTCCCCATCACTGCCCAAACGGATGGTCAGGGAGGCATCAGCATGAAGCTCTCCCCAGTCATAGAACACTACAGACCGAAGGGTAGAAGTGTTAATTAAAAGTTTCTTTTTC
>NW_027541611.1:0-274 GCF_008692635.1 Crocuta crocuta
CCACCACCTCCTGTGCTGGGCACCTCTCCAAGCTGTGGCTCAGACATCTCCTGGAATGTTCCTCCTGGGCTCTACATGGAAGTCTGCCCAGCCCCCAAGGCCCTGCTCAAAGCCATCATGCCATCTCCTCCATGAAGACTTCCCTGACTCTCAGTGGGCTGTGCCCACACCTTCCTCGGAATGCCAACAGCTGTTTAGACTTCCCCCACGACAAATTCTGCCTTCTAGATATTTTAGTTATTTGGGTTCTGGGGTAGATTGCATTACGATGCCG
>NW_027541612.1:0-273 GCF_008692635.1 Crocuta crocuta
ATCAAGAGTTGGACACTTAACCGACTGAGCCACCCAGGTGCCCTTCTTTTATTTTTTTTAAAAGTTAAAAAAAATTTTTTTTTTAAGTTTTAAGAGGGAGGTTTTCGAGTGCAGAGCTCAAAACTACGGACTAAGAGATCATGACCTGAGTCTAAGTCAAGACTGGGATGCTTGGGGCACCTGGGGGGCTCAGTTGCTTAAGCGTCTGACTTCAGGTCACGATCTCACGGTTCTTGAGTTTGAGCCCCGTGTCAGGCTCTGTGCTGACAGCTC
>NW_027541613.1:0-274 GCF_008692635.1 Crocuta crocuta
CACAAGCAGCACACATTTTTCCATTGCATTTAGTTTTGAAATAAATGCATATAAAGATAAAGTTTTATAACATTGTAGGTCTTTTCTGATTTGAAATTTTATCATATTATTTACAAATCATATTGTAAAAATATAATACTATATTTTGGGGCACCTGGGTGGCTCAGTCCGTTAAGCGACCAACTTCAGCTCAGGTCATGATCTTGCGGTTCTTGAGTTCAAGCCCGCATCAGGCTCTGTGCTAGCAGCTCAGAGCCTGGACAGAACCTAGAGC
>NW_027541614.1:0-274 GCF_008692635.1 Crocuta crocuta
GGACCCACATCTCTTCATCCACAGCAGTCTCCCTTCCAGCAAATGCACATGATCTCTTCGATGCAAAATCTACCTTGGCCCGATTTGGGCTGGGTGGCATTGTTCGGATAAATCATTTGGGTGATGTTAAGACACTGCTGAATATCAGGTCTTTTTTTTAATGCTTATTTATTTATTTTGAGAGAGAGAGAATGCACACAAGAGTGGGAGAGGGGCGGAGAGAGAGAGGGAGAGAATCCCAAGCAGGGTCCACACTGTCAGTGCAGAGCCCAAC
>NW_027541615.1:0-274 GCF_008692635.1 Crocuta crocuta
TAAATTGTTTTTGTTTTTAAATCTTTAATACAGTAACTGGTATTTATAATAAGTCACTTATAATTCATGGTAAATTTTTCCCCTATTAAGCAATTAAAGGATTTATATACTGAAAGAATACTTTATCAAGATAAAGCACTGAAGAAAGTTTTCTCCAACAAATGCCTATTTTCATGAATTTGCACTCTATAGTGACATAATGGTACGTGAGACAGGATTCATAAAACCCGAATTCGGTTTGTGTGGCAGACACTCAGTTGTCTAACCTAACAGC
>NW_027541616.1:0-275 GCF_008692635.1 Crocuta crocuta
GATCTACAAAGTTGACTAAATCTTACGTCAAATATAAAAAGGAAATCTATTAACCTTGCCAAAGTAAACATGTCTTAACCAAAATAAGCATTTTTTTGGTTTTTAAGCATGATTGTTAATAGTTTTAGCCTATCAATTGCCTTTCAAATCAAACTGATCATAGGGAATATATACTAGTTTATATTCCTAATTTTTAAATCCCCTGGAAAGAAGCAGTAAAATAGTTTATCATTCACTCTTTTCAGTCTGACCTGCTTAAAGAAAATCAGCTCTAG
>NW_027541617.1:0-275 GCF_008692635.1 Crocuta crocuta
ATTCAACAACCACAGGTAAGAAACAAACACAGACTATATAGAATTAATTCAGAGAAGATACTAAGTGAAAGAAAAAAACAGCAAAAACTAACACTGGAACAGGAAATGTGATCTTCAGTCTTGCCACCATTACTGGCCATTTCTAGTTTCAAAAAAAAATTATTATGAGATCCACATAGAAAACAGTAAACTGTGGCCCGTAAATAGTCAACACAAACTGCTGAGTAAGACCAGAAGCAGAACTTAACGCTTTACCTCAGCTTCTAGAAATATGT
>NW_027541618.1:0-275 GCF_008692635.1 Crocuta crocuta
ATCCTTGGCTTTTATACATTAGATGCCACTAGCTCTCTTCCCCGTTTCCCAGTTGAGACACCCCAAAAATGATCTGAATATTTTTCAATGTCCCCTGCGGGTAAAACTTCTCCTAAGTCAAAACCACTGCTCTCGCTCTAGTCCATAAGCACAATGATGGAAACATACGTGCTTAATAGAGGGTTTTTGAATGGGCAAATTAAAAGATATCAGTTGTACAAAATTCATAAATCTCATTAGTAATGAAACAATATATGTTTATTTTTATAAAAAAT
>NW_027541619.1:0-275 GCF_008692635.1 Crocuta crocuta
AAAGGCTACCAGGTCGGGAGAGCTGAGATGGCCATGTGAGTCTCTATCTCACCAGGATCCTTCCCTTATGTGCCAGGAGTGTGGTGTGCTTTCCGCTACGCTCAGGGTTGTAGCCTCACGACACTGACTCATGTCTCAAAGGAATATTGGAGTGCCATCTGCAGGCCCACCTTTGGCTCAGACGAGGAGTAACAGCTCTGGGCGCTGCCTCGCCCCCGGTTCGAGGCCTCACTCTGTCCTGACTGTGCTATGGAACGGCGACTCACCCACCTGGG
>NW_027541620.1:0-275 GCF_008692635.1 Crocuta crocuta
AATAGTCTCTCAGGACACCGTCAGGAAGATTCAATCACACCTGGAGGAAGGAGACCTTCAGAGTGCAGTTTCTACAATAAATAAACTATTGAGAGACATCGACAGTGCTTCACTGAACATTGCTGTGACTGGGGAGTTTGATTCAGGGAAATCGAGTTTCATCAATGCCCTGCTGGGGGTGGGGCAAGAGGAAGAAGGGGCTGCCGAAACTAGGCCAGAGGAGACAACCGTGGTGAGAACCCCCTACAAACACAAGAAATTTCCCAATGTGACAT
>NW_027541621.1:0-275 GCF_008692635.1 Crocuta crocuta
GTATGCTACTATTTAGTGTGACAACACCATTTGCTGAAAAGACTTATTTGTTCCCGCATTGAATTGTCCTGACCTTCCTTCAAAAATCAATTGATCATAATTATATGGGTTTATTTACTTACTCTCAGTTGTACTCCTTTGATCTATATGCCCAACCTGATTTTAGTACCACACAGTCGTGATTACCATAGATCTGTAGTGTTTTAAAATGGAGAAATATGTGTCCTCCACCTATGTTATTCTATTCGTTTATTTATGTAAATTCAAGTTAGTTA
>NW_027541622.1:0-275 GCF_008692635.1 Crocuta crocuta
GTTGGGGACATCAAGACTTTGAATATCTGAGCTATCAAAGGACCCATGTGTTGTGGGAAAAGCAGATACAGAAACAGATTGCTTAAAAACACTCTCGTCAAAGGTAAGCCCCAAGAGTCAAACCTACAGGGTAACATGAGAAGTTGTCCCTCTGAGCCAGGGGGAAAGAACTCATGAAGCAGCAAAGGTTGACAGTGGCTGCCTGCGGGAAAACACAGTGTGGACTGTTGTAGACTGCTGACTGGTATTTGAAGGTGTATGCACATATACCTTTG
>NW_027541623.1:0-275 GCF_008692635.1 Crocuta crocuta
TCTTGTTTTCCAGGACTAGTTTCTGGGGATTGTGTCTTGCACAGCCTGCCAGGGAGCCAGAGCAGATGCTGGCAGGACAGACGGAAGTTGCAGATAACCCTCACTTTGAGCAAGGTCTACAGACAATATGGAGAGGGTGGTAGACAATGAGAAGATTAATGCAGAAAAGGCATCAAAACCGAAAGTGGATCTCCAGATCTTGCCAACTCGTGCCTAACTCGGAGCAGACTTCTCCAAGACTGCTTGGAGAACAAAGATTGCCAAATTCCACTGAA
>NW_027541624.1:0-275 GCF_008692635.1 Crocuta crocuta
ACCAAGAATAAGACAAGTGTGCTTATTCTCACCACCTCTTTTCAACACTGTTCTGTGTAATATTATTCTCAGCCTCAGCAGCCAGACAATTAGGCAATCATTCAATCAATCACCAGAATTGTAAAGGAAAAAGTAAAATGGTCTCTTTTCATAGTTTATTCATATTCATATTTCATATATGATATATATAAATAATGAATATATAAATATATTATCAAATAATAAATTCATTTTATGATAATATATATAATAGTGTTTTTATTAATAATTAATAT
>NW_027541625.1:0-275 GCF_008692635.1 Crocuta crocuta
TGTTGCAGGGCTCAAACCCACGAACTATGAGATCATGACCTGAGCTAAAGTAGGACACTTAACCAACCGAGCCACCCAGGTGCCCCTAAAAGTATTTATTTTGGGGTGCCTGGATGACACAAATGGAAGAACATGTGATTCTTGATCTCAGGCTCGAGAGTTCAGACCCCACACTGGGCGTAGAGCTTACTTAAAAAAAAAGGGCAAGAAAAGGGATGCCTGGGTGGCTCATTTGGTTAAGTGTCTGACTCTTGATTTCTGCTCAGGTCATGATC
>NW_027541626.1:0-275 GCF_008692635.1 Crocuta crocuta
CACTTGTGGGGATGAGCACTGAGTGTTATGCGGAAACTAATTTGAGAATAAACTATTTGTAAAAAAAAATAATAAAATTTATGCATAAATATGTGACTGTGAAAAGAATCAGAACGATTTGAAGAAAAAGTAAAAACTTAAGAAGACCACATGTAAAATATATTTTAGTAAAATGTCAGTAGCAAAGTTTCAGAGATAGATGCAACCAAGCAACTGTTTAAAATATATGAATTTAAAGGGCTAGTATCCAAAATCTATAAGGAACTCACCAAACT
>NW_027541628.1:0-275 GCF_008692635.1 Crocuta crocuta
ACGACGGAGCGCGGGCCCCCGCACGGCGACAGCTGCCCCGGCCTCACGCTGCACCGGCTGCGCATCCCGGACTTCTGTCCGCCGGCCCCCGAGCAGATCGACCGCTTCGTGCGGATCGTGGACGAGGCCAACGCTCGCGGGGAGGTCAGCGGGCGGGGAGGGGCCTGCAGGGCTCAGCGGGGGGCTGGGAGGGGCCTACGAGGGTCGGGGCCGGGCACAAAAAGCCTGCAAGGGTCGGCGGGACGCAGGGCTGTGGCGGGCAGGGAGGAGCTGGC
>NW_027541629.1:0-274 GCF_008692635.1 Crocuta crocuta
TGACCTGAGCTGAAGTTGGACACTTACCCAACTGAGCCACCCAGGTGCCCCAGAGTTAAACCCCTTTAATAGAGAGAATGGCAGGCAAGGAGACTTTATTCAGTGTTATTACTCCTGCTGTTCATTTAGACCTCTTCAGTCATTCCCATCACAATGTTACATTAGGTTTATCAAAGTCACCAATTTTCTTCATCTTGAAAAATGAATGATACATTTTTTTAAAAAGTTATTGGGACTCCTGGGTGGCTTAGTCGGTTAAGCGTCCGACTTTCGC
>NW_027541630.1:0-275 GCF_008692635.1 Crocuta crocuta
ACTGATGAGGCAGTGAGTCTCACCCCAGCCCAGGCTGAGGGCAGGAGCAGGAACGTGCTGATGACCTGGGCTGTGACCTGTTTTGGCTAACAGAATTTTGCAGCCAACTAATGCAGGGCCAGCTCCAAGACTGGCTTCAGAGGGCCTCATGTGCTTCTCTATTCTTTCTTCTGTTTTGTTTCGTTTTGTATGTAATTTATGGTCAAACTGACTAACATACAGTGTATAGAGCGTGCTCTTGGTTTTGGGGTAGATTCCCATGGCTCGTCACTTAC
>NW_027541631.1:0-275 GCF_008692635.1 Crocuta crocuta
AGAAGATATTTGTAAATGACATATCTGATGAAGGGCTACTATCCAAAATATATAAAGAACTTATATAACTCAAGACCGCAAACCCCACAAATAATCCAATTAATTCCAAGCAGAAGACATGAACAAACATTTCTCCAAAGAAGACATAGAATGTTCTGTATCTTAATTGTGGTGATGATTGATTTCACAGATATAAACATCTTTCAAACTCCATAAAATTTCTCATTTTAAAGATACATCTAATTTTATATAAATTCCCAAATAATATTTACACA
>NW_027541632.1:0-275 GCF_008692635.1 Crocuta crocuta
TTTGCTGATTCTGGGTGATCCTGGCCAGAGCACTGCCAGGAGTGACTTTTATTCATGTGTTCAGCAAATGGACTTTGAATACTTACTATTTTCTAGACAGTTGGTTGGGTACTGGGGATGTACGGGTAATTAAACCAGATATGGCCTTGACCCTCCCAGAAATTACAGTCTGGAACCAGCACCTATAAGTGACTGACCTAAGTATCAAGTGGAAAGAGACCCCTGGATTTTTCTCAGTACTGTTTCCATCTTAGTATTGAGTGAGAAGTTTTTCT
>NW_027541633.1:0-275 GCF_008692635.1 Crocuta crocuta
CAAAGGAAGACCTAAATACAACCATACCAATAATTAAATAAATGTGATAGACTCAGCACTCATGATTAAAATATTGTTATTGTCAGATAAGATTAAAAAATACCCTACTACATGCTATATTTAAAAGATGCAGTGGAAATAAAAGTAACAGTTTGTAAATATAAAGACTAGAATGAAAAAAATCACACAAACCGTATAAAGAATAGAAAATAACTTTTAAAATTCTGTTTTTTAGAGGAGCCTGGGTAGCTCAGTAGGTTGAGAATCCAACTCTT
>NW_027541634.1:0-275 GCF_008692635.1 Crocuta crocuta
TTTCTTTTGCCCTCGAGCCCCAGGTTGGGCGCCAGATGTTGCGGATGAAATGACACAAAGACAAGGCACACAAAAGACAGACGAAGACACAACTCCAGCCGGAGGGAGAAATTCTCCCCGAGACCTCTTGCGGTTTATTTTAATACCCCGGTAGCTGGACACATAGCAAAATCTAAGAAACGCATTCTTTTACCAAATAAGGACGAAAAGCCAAGCACGTTCCAAGGACGGGGGGGAACAAAGGGAGGAAGTGACCACAGCATGTTTACTGAGAA
>NW_027541635.1:0-275 GCF_008692635.1 Crocuta crocuta
CCCATTTCCTCACCACCCCCACTCTGGGCTGCCCGTGGCTCACGACTCCCTGCAGCAACTGCCGCTGGAGGAAGGTGTTTTGTCCACACTTAGGCCAGGCCCCCAGCGCGGGGCTCCTTCCCTCACGTCTGGAGGGGCGTCCAGCCGGGAGGCTCACTCTGGGATTGACAGGCGTGAGTCAAGGTGCAGCTTTGCTCCCCTGGCGCCCCGGGGGCAGCAGCTTCCTACCGAGCGCCTGCCGGGCCGCCCCCCACGCCGCCCGCCCAGCGCCCTCC
>NW_027541636.1:0-275 GCF_008692635.1 Crocuta crocuta
GCCGCTGCTTTACGGGGCTCTGGCACTGCTTCACCGGGTCACCGCTGCTGCTGCCACTGCTTCATTGGGTGCCTGTGCTGCTTCACCGGGCGCCTTTACTGCATCACGGGTTGCCGTCTCTGCTGCCACTTCACCTAGTGCCGGGACCGCCTCCGCAGGCATTGCTGCCGCTTCACCAGGCCTCTGCCATGGATGGTGCTGGGCGCACACAGTTCAGTTTTTCCTGGTGCCTTCTGGGATCAGGGCACCTAGTTTAAAGTCAGCACCCCAGCCAG
>NW_027541637.1:0-275 GCF_008692635.1 Crocuta crocuta
TATCCCAGCTAAACCTGATGCCCTTTAGAACTCCAGGCTTTAAGCTCTACTGGTTGCAAGAACACAGGAAATTCAGCCCCTCTTGTTTTTCAAGCTAGTGTCTATGGGGAAATGTTCTCTTTGTGTGTTTCCGTGTGCGCGCCTCTCTCTCACCCTTCTATGCGACCATGACTCCCTCCCCTCCGCAGCTGCTTTGATCTGTTTGTCTTCTATACCACATTTCTGCATCAGCTGCATTCTCTGATGTCACCTCTTCCTTCCCTTTAGTTTGTTCT
>NW_027541638.1:0-275 GCF_008692635.1 Crocuta crocuta
CTCACTCTCCCTATCCCTCTGTCGCTCCCCAACTCACTTTTCTATTTCTCTCTAAAAAAATAAAATAAATAAAAAAGAGTCTGTTTCTTAGTTTGCCTCTCTGTTTTTTCCCCGTTTTATTTGTTTTGTTTCTTAAATTGCACATATCAGTGAAACCATATGGTACTTGTCTTTTTCTGATTTATTTAGTCTTGCTTAATACCCTTCGCTACATCATGTCCAAACCATACTTTTAAAATACTATTACTTTAAACATGGTGATTACTGAATGCAAC
>NW_027541639.1:0-275 GCF_008692635.1 Crocuta crocuta
ATCATTAAATAATTGAAGTTAAAAAAAAAAAAAAAGAATTGCACCTAATCCCAAAATGGGACCATGGATTTCTCCAATGCAGTCATGGCTCTCTCATTCTCCTCTGCCGGGTGATGGTAATTCCGGCCTCCTCTATGCCTAACAGTGGTGGACACGTGACTCAATTCTGCCCACCAAAGTTGATGGGGCATATGTAGGGGTCCCCTGTGAAAGATTCTGTCTCTTGATAAAAGGAAACTAGATCATTTTCTCACACCATACACAAAAATAAACTC
>NW_027541640.1:0-275 GCF_008692635.1 Crocuta crocuta
CGCGTGGGTTCGAATCCCACCCTCGTCGGCCATGCCAGCTGTGTGTTGGGGACATGGATGTGAGTTTTGCGCGCCTCACCTTAGCGTGCAACTTTCTGGCCTCACATCCTCCACCGGCTTCCGACGGTTGGCTTGGCCCCTCTCTCAGGTTGGCTTGGCCCCTCTCTCAGGTACCGAGCCTTCCTGAGGGCTGCGGAGGGCGGCTTGCTCCCCTTTTAGAGCAACACCTGCTGCTGCTGCCGCACCCTCCCCAGCGCGGACCGGGGCGCAGTCCC
>NW_027541641.1:0-275 GCF_008692635.1 Crocuta crocuta
TAGAATGTTATTTTTCTGATGAATGGAAAATGTTTATGTTATGTTTCTCCATATTTCCTACACTATTTGAATAAGTAGAGATGTAAAGTAATGAATGTTTATCTAAAAGGAAAAAGCCAACTATCTCCCTACATTGAGTTGGTCTGAGAAGAAAAGACAGGGCTCTGATTTCTGGTAACAGAAAAGAAAATAAAAAGATAGACTATTTTAGCAAGAAAATTGATACTTTCATCTCTCCACCAAGTTTTTCATTTACATATGAGGTCCGGGAGATA
>NW_027541642.1:0-275 GCF_008692635.1 Crocuta crocuta
TTACACAAATTGGGAATTGCAGACTGAAAAGCCAATTAAATCAGGAGCTCGATGCAAAGACAGCAGAACTCAGAATCAAAAGGAATTTACCCATGGCCCTCAGAAATGTTGAGAAAGGCAAGGAACTGAAAAAGAGTTCACAGCACATTTATATTTCTCATTGTCCTCTAAACCGTTGGAAACCTCCTTTGGTCCTGCTGCTATCCAAATTTGTTAAAAAAGCAAAATTAAAAAAAAAAAAAGCAAAATTCAATTGGGTAAATTTGAAGATCCAA
>NW_027541643.1:0-275 GCF_008692635.1 Crocuta crocuta
GCAGAGTTCACGTTCCCATTTCCCTTTTTGACGCTCTAAGCATGAATTCATTTCTTTGTTTCTGATGGCTCTATTCATAGTGCATTCCCTTTTTTCGCCATTTTCTTAAATGTCTCCCATAAGCCATTTCCAGTGACTTTGTCAAAGTTTCATGAAGCTTTCCTATGAAGGAACTGCATCCTGGATTTTCAATAAGGCAACAGAATCTGCATCAGAGAAGACACAAAACCAGAAATAAAATCTATGAGTACTTTTTCAGTCTTCAGGACTGTGCA
>NW_027541644.1:0-276 GCF_008692635.1 Crocuta crocuta
AAATAGAAATGGAAGGAAAGCTTTCAAACTCTTTCTATGAAACCAGTGTTACCTTGATTCCAAAACCAGACAGAGACCCCACTAGAAAAGAGAACAATAAACCAATCTCCTTGATGAACATCGACTCAAGAATACGCAACAAGATATTAGCCAACGAGATCCAACAGTACATTAAAAAAATTATTCACCACGACCAAGTGGATATATACCTGAGATCCAGGGCTGGTTCAATAGCCACAAAAATAATCAATGTGAATCATGACATCAATAAAAGAA
>NW_027541645.1:0-276 GCF_008692635.1 Crocuta crocuta
AGTCAGTGTGTCCTGTAAGGCCGTGTCTTGAGAGGATAGGGATTTCAATGAGAGCTAAAAATTTTTAAAAAGCCACCACCTCAAAGCCATTGGTGGCTTCTCAGACAGGGGCTCCTAGCATCTCTGCTTAAACAGCCCGGCTTCCTTCACTTGCACACCTAAGAATTTTCCCTTTAATGACCTGTTTAAGGAGGGAAAGTGGTATTTCACTGTGGCCTTTCAGAGCCCCTGAGCTCTGCTAATTACTGGCAGCGACAGGACGTTTTGATGGGAGGG
>NW_027541646.1:0-276 GCF_008692635.1 Crocuta crocuta
CACACTGGGGCATCCAAACACACAAAAAACACATCCTTGCTCTGGGCTGCCTGAGAAACAATCATCTTCCCATCCGCTTACACGAGGAGATCCAGGCTCTCTCCCCTTCACTGCGCACATTTAAGACCCAGACCCTTAAAGGGTCAGCTGAGAGTCTGTGAAGCCTCCTCCAGGTACCCCACGCCACTCCCAGGGCCGCCTGCTGTGACTGCAATGGCAAACCTCGTCTCTACCACAGCTGCGTCCCTATCACCCACAGGCCACCTGCGCACACTA
>NW_027541647.1:0-275 GCF_008692635.1 Crocuta crocuta
TCCATCCATCCATCCACACATTCTCCATACAACCATCTTTCCACTCACCCATCCCTCACTCCTTGCATGGACATTAGCATATCAACAACCTTTTGCTATTGTGAATCATGCTGCTCGTCTATACCTAGGAGTGGTATAGCTTCCAGGTGGAGGAGCGCCTGGGTGGTGAAGCATCCATCTTTGGCTCAGGTCATGATCTCAGGGTTTGTGGGTTCAACACCCATTTTGGTCTCTGTGCAGACAGCTCAGAGCCTGGAGCCTGCTTCCAATTCTGT
>NW_027541648.1:0-274 GCF_008692635.1 Crocuta crocuta
CTCTCTCTCCTAGAAATAAATAAAAATATTAAAAAAATAAACAAACAAATAAGATACAAACTTGGAAAATATGCTTGCATTAAGCATAACTGACCAAGGATTCGTTTACAGCACATATAATAACTTAAAAGGTATAAGATCAATGACAAACTAAGTAACAAAAATTGCAAAAGATATGAACAGATATATCACCAAAGAGAAAATATGTGTAATGAATAAGCATATAAAAGGATGATTGGGGCGCCTGGGTGGCTTAGTCGGTTAAGCGTCCGAC
>NW_027541649.1:0-276 GCF_008692635.1 Crocuta crocuta
TCCTGCGGGCCTACCCGCTACATCCCCTGCCCCCCCCACCTGTGCACGGAAGATTCGTTGTGGACGCGGCAGGCCCGCCCATCCAGGTGCAAGGGCGGGGAGGCAGGTGGCTGCCAGCTCCGAGCTGGAACTTTACCACCCGTTCCCGCAGCAGGCGGCCGGAGAGAGAGGAAGAACTCCCAGTCAGGGGTGGGAAGGCCTCAGAGGAGGTGATCCTTAGTGTCGAGTCGGAACGTCTCTGATAGAGGGCCAGGAGGCCCCAGAAGGAGCAGGTGC
>NW_027541650.1:0-276 GCF_008692635.1 Crocuta crocuta
ATAGCCAAAGTAATGTTGAAAAAGAAAACCAAAGCTGGAGAGATCACAATTATGGACTTCAGAGCTGTAATCATCAAGACAGGATGGCACAGAAACAGACACATAGGTCAATAGAACAGTATAGAGACACCAGAAGTGGACCCACAAATGTATGGCCTTTGACAAAACAGGAAAGAATATCCAATGGAAAAAAGACGGTCTCCTCAGCAAATGGTGCTGGGAAAACTGGAGAGCAACATGCAGAAGAATGAATCTGGACCACTTTCTTACACCATA
>NW_027541651.1:0-276 GCF_008692635.1 Crocuta crocuta
GGAAACTAATTTGACAGTAAACTATTTGTAAAATAATAATAATAATAATAATAATAAAAGAAAATACAACAATCCAAACTCTTTGGGATGCAGCAGAGGCAGTCTTATGAGGAAAATACATTGGAATCCAGGCCTATTTAAGAAACAAGAAAAATCCCAAATACAAAATGTAACAGTACACCTAAAGGAACTATAAGCAGAACAGGAAAGACACCCCAAACTCACAATAAGATAAATAAACAATACAGAAAAAAAAGGTAGAACAGATTAATGAAA
>NW_027541652.1:0-276 GCF_008692635.1 Crocuta crocuta
ATATATACACATATATATACATATATACGTATATATATACACGTATATGTATATATATACATATATACACGTATATATACACGTATATATATATACATATATATATACACGTGTATATATACACGTATATATATATACGTATATATATATACGTGTATATATACACGTGTATATATATATGTATATATATATACGTGTATATATACGTGTATATATGTATATATATACATATACGTGTATATATATACGTATATATGTATATATATGTGTATATAT
>NW_027541653.1:0-275 GCF_008692635.1 Crocuta crocuta
TGGCGTGAGGTGGTATCTCAGTGTGGTTTTGATTTGTAGTTCCCTCATTTATTTATTTTAAATGTATTTATTTTGGGAGCATGAGTGCACGTGTGTGTGTGAGCAGGGGAGGGCCAGAGAGAGGGGGAGAGAGAATCCCAAGCAGGCTCCTTGGTGTCAGTGCAGAGCCAGATGTGGGGCTTGATCTCACAGCTGGTGAGATCATGACCTGAGCTGAAAATCAAGAGTCAGATGCTCAACCCACTAAGCCATCCAGGTGCCCCTAGAGTCTAGCA
>NW_027541654.1:0-276 GCF_008692635.1 Crocuta crocuta
ATTATCCAGTAATATGTAATTAATAAAAAAATCCAAATGAGGCACATATATTCAAAAAGTTACAGTTCACAATAACTCTCTACATAGGTTCTTAACAAGTGTTCTTCAAAAATTAGCCCAAATTCATATTTACTTTAGAAAATTAAAATTCATTTATCAAAATCAGGAGGGATGGAAAATTATGTAAGAAATGCTGATTTAAGATACATTTTTAAATATCTAAGTTTTAGTCCTATTAATAAAAATATAAATTCAACATTAAATATAATAAAGATA
>NW_027541655.1:0-276 GCF_008692635.1 Crocuta crocuta
TTGTCTGAATTAAAATGGGGGTCCTTAATGACACAGAGAGGAGAAGGGTCATTAAAAGTTTTATGTGGCCAGGGTATCAACTGCCGGTTTCAAAAGTAGAGTTGGCTACATCCATGCAGTGATATTTCAATCAGACATAAAAAGAAGCGATGTTCTAAGTAATGATATTGTAATAGTGGTATATGGACACAGATATGTCCATTATATATATAGCATAATGTCAAATCACTATGCAGTATTGTGATACTAATGTGATACTGTGTCAACAATACAATA
>NW_027541656.1:0-276 GCF_008692635.1 Crocuta crocuta
TGGGAGTATTAAATGTGAGTTAGATGTGAATGGGAAATATCAGCCCTGAAGTGGGTCTACGTGGCGTGTCTTCGGCAGATTGACCAGTGAAACATGGGGGAAGAACCACAAACAGCTGGATGAGTAATTCTGAAGAATGAAATATTTAAAAGATTCATTATCACAGTAAAGCCAAGGTTCTGAATCCAAGTCAAGACTCTGAAATTGTAGAGCAGAAAGAGGCAGGAGTTGTAGATGAGGGCAAAACGGCAGGACAAAACCAAGAAATAGGTGATA
>NW_027541657.1:0-276 GCF_008692635.1 Crocuta crocuta
AGTCTGGTCTGACATAGTCCATAAGGTTACAACTAAGGCCTCGAATGGTTTTCTAAATCTTCCTTTTCTGTTTTGTTTGTAATCTACCCAATTGGCAGCTCCTGCCAAGGAGCTCCTGCAAGGTCCCTTCAAGGTCAACAGCCAATTTTTGCATTTTCTCTGAATATCAAGGGCTGATTGAGTGTCAGATTTGTCCTTTAAAATCATCTCAGCCTTAAGGGTGTCAGGGGGGATAGCCATATATTTAATGAGAGCCTCCCTCAACCTCTCCAGGAA
>NW_027541658.1:0-276 GCF_008692635.1 Crocuta crocuta
AATGTTTATAGCAGCACTTTCAACAATAGCCAAATCATGGAAAGATTCTAAATGTCCATCAACTGATGTATGCATAAAGAAGATGTGGTTTACATGTACAGTGGAATACTACTTGGCATCGATAAAGAATGAAATCCTGCTGTTGGCAGCAATGTGGATGGAACTGGAGGCTATTATGCTGAGTGAAATAAGTCATTCAGAGGAGGACATATATTATATGTTTCCACTGACACGTGGATCTTGAGAAACTTAACAGAAGACCATGGGGGAAGGGAA
>NW_027541659.1:0-276 GCF_008692635.1 Crocuta crocuta
AGTATTTAACATGAATTGATGCAAATGATCATGCCCTGCGTTGGCCCATTTATGCTTTCACTATTTACACTTTCATGTTCAATGATTACATGGATCTAGAAAGAGATTAAAGGATAAAGCTGATCTCCTCAGGAAGGAAACAGACTGTACACCAAACACAGCACACCCTGTCCTACAAAGTAATGAGACAGGCCAAAATGGTGGCTTTGTTGATAGGGAAAAATCCATTATACGACGGCCAACACGACTGATAAGGAAATACCTGTCCCTGATCAA
>NW_027541660.1:0-274 GCF_008692635.1 Crocuta crocuta
TCGGACGCTTAACCGACTAAGCCACCCAGGCGCCCCAAGAGCCTAAGCTGTATTCAAACTTAGTGTCTCTCAGGCCTGTTCATTTAGTTAAAATACTATACCAAGGATTTAAGAAGTTTGTTAAATGTTAGAAATATAGGATATTTATCTCATTTTGAAAGCAGTTATACCTCATTTACCTAAATAATAAGTGAGCTAAATAAAACAAAAATTTAGGGGCGCCTGGGTGGCTCAGTTGGTGGAGTGTCCGACTTCAGCTCAGGTCATGATCTCA
>NW_027541661.1:0-276 GCF_008692635.1 Crocuta crocuta
AGGGGAAGGGACACCCTCCCCATCTTACCTATAATGACCTGCTTAAACATGTTTGCTGTCACCCAGTCCTGAAGTACCTGTTGCAGATACTTTACCCTACCCGAAAGCATCTCTGCTCTTGCCCTTATGGATACTGAACATGCAGTGACCTCTCTCTTACCCAGACAAATCCTTTACAAGCACCAGTCCTGGTACAATGTCCTGTACAGTTGTACAAATTACAATTTAATTTGAAAAACTTTTTCATTTGGAAATTAACAGAAAAACTGATTTAGA
>NW_027541662.1:0-276 GCF_008692635.1 Crocuta crocuta
CAAGCTTTGTGCTGACAGTGAGGTGCTTGCTTGGGATCCTTTCTCACCCTCTCTCTGCCCCTACTCTGGTCACATCTTCTGTCTCGAAAATAAATAAATATTTTAAAAAGCACATTAATTTTATTAATAGAAATATGTCTATAAGTGCTAGTACTGGGGCAACTTAGTGTTGGGTTTGGTTAAAGATGGCCACTGTATGCTTGGCTGAAGCATCTACTTCAATCTTACATCAATAGAGGTGGCTCCCAACAAACTATTTGTAAAAAAGTAAAAAAA
>NW_027541663.1:0-276 GCF_008692635.1 Crocuta crocuta
AGGAGTAGCTGAGCTAGAAGTAGACTTCGGTGGGTCCCCAGGAGGTTGGGTCCAGCACTCTTCACTTAGCCCAGCTCCCTACCTGGACGAGTCAACAGTTTTCTACACTATTCAATGTTGCCGTGGGTACAAATGAAGACGAAACAGGTGATAATATGTACGGGTGGTTTATTCAGAACTTGCTAGAGCAAGGGAGTCAGACGCCATCCCTTCCCTGTGGGCAGACTCAGAGATGGACAGAAGAATAGGCAAACTTTGTAGAGGCAGAAGACAAGG
>NW_027541664.1:0-276 GCF_008692635.1 Crocuta crocuta
CATCCCCATGCTCTCCCCAGGTATTCTGTCCTTAAGCAGCCAGCCCGCTGGCCATCCTAATGGCATCAGATGGTGTCTGGGGGCAGGTGGAACCTCCCTAGCCTTGCTGGTCACCGTGCCCACACCTCTACCATGAGCGCCATCGAGTGGCATCTTTGGGGCGCTCCCACTGTCTACCTAATCATCCGGTGGGCTGGGTGGAGGGGAGGCGCACAGGGTGTGAGGGCCTCGGGGATCGTGGATGGACTGAGGCAGGAAGGTGTGATGGAGGGGTCA
>NW_027541665.1:0-276 GCF_008692635.1 Crocuta crocuta
CAGCTCACACTAGAGAATATGCAGCTCAACAGGACACGGAACAGCGAATAAGCCAAAGAGGATGCTTCATAAATACAACTCGATCCACTTTCTTTTTTTTTTTAATGAAGAAAAAAACGTTTTCTTTAGTTTTGAGAGAGAGGGACAGAGCACGAGAAGGGGAGGATCAGAGAGGAAGGAGACGCACAAAGTAAAGCAGGCTCCAGGCTCCAGGCTCGAGGCTCCGAGCTCCAGCACAGAGATCATGGCTTGAGCGGAAGTCGGATGTTTAACCGA
>NW_027541666.1:0-276 GCF_008692635.1 Crocuta crocuta
TGCGAGCGCACGCCCCCCACCCCCAGGACCTCAGGGAAGCCTGGGCTGCCGCACTGGAGCCAGCAGAGGACACCCCCGTGGCCCACCATCGCTGCTCCGTCCCGGTCTCCGCAGGCTTCGTGAGCTTTGACAACCCGGCCAGCGCGCAGACCGCCATCCAGGCCATGAACGGCTTCCAGATCGGCATGAAGAGGCTCAAGGTGCAGCTGAAGCGGCCCAAAGACGCCAATCGCCCATACTGAGAGCCGGCGGGAGCGTCCCCCGGGGGAGACCAGG
>NW_027541667.1:0-276 GCF_008692635.1 Crocuta crocuta
TGATGTAATTTATGGGCTCTGTTTTCCAACATTCTTTCACACGTATTCACTTTCTAAAGCCTCCCCATGACCTCAGATGGGGAAACTGAGGAATCCCAACCCTAGGGCCTGGCCTCAGGGCCTGCTGTTTGGACCCAGTGAGGGCAGGGTCCCTGCTGGCCTCAAGGTCCCATTTGGCATATGCTGGTGCCAAGTAAGTGTCTGTTCACAGTCCAGGCATCTGTCAACAGATGGATGGATAAAAAGGTGGTCTGTTCATACAATGCAGTAGCACTC
>NW_027541668.1:0-276 GCF_008692635.1 Crocuta crocuta
AGGGGCTGGCCCCGCGCCCTCCAGCAGCCTTTCTGCTGGGTCGCGGGCTGGCGAGGGCCCCCCCGCCCAGCGGGCTGAGGCTTAATCTGGGGTCGCAGGACTCAAAGCGCGGAGCGCGGCGCTCGGCCGGGCTCGTGGGGCGTCATCAGGTCTGTGTGAAAACCCGCCAGGCCTTCCTTCCGGGCTGGGGGCGGGCTGTGCTCCGCTTCGTCTCCTGCGTTCTTGTTGTTGTTTTTTTTAATGTTTTACTTATTTCTGAGAGAGAGACAGCGTGAG
>NW_027541669.1:0-276 GCF_008692635.1 Crocuta crocuta
ATTAACAGGCATGTAGAATTACCAGAGCAAAGTTCCCCCATATATTCAGGAAGCACACCCAAATTTCTAAACTAAATCTACACATCAATTCCTTTATAGAACTGTATTGTTCAAGCAAAAGATGTTCTTTAAACAAGTTATACAAATCCTACAATCTAAATTCACTTAATAGAATCCAATGGGTAGAGAAAACAGAACAAAAAAAAAGTAGGTAAAGTTTTGTGTTTTTATACTCTTCAATGCTATGTCCAGATAGGACCTATGAATTTAAAATCT
>NW_027541670.1:0-276 GCF_008692635.1 Crocuta crocuta
CGGGCTGGGCTAGCTGTTCTTATTGCTGCTCCCTCTTCATGAAGGAAGTCAAGCTGTAGGACTTGCTCCTCCCAGAGTGCACTGGGGCTGCTGCCTGGCCTCCTTCAGGTCTGACCTGTGCCCTTGCCGCAGGTCACACCTGTTTCCTCGCCGCAGGTCACACCTGTTCCCTCTGCACATCTGCAGCTCCCCCACCCCACACCTCACTGGGCCCCAGAAGCGGGGGGGTCTGGCGGGCCTGCGTTGCTCTGAACTTGCCCTCTGTGTGAAATGGGC
>NW_027541671.1:0-276 GCF_008692635.1 Crocuta crocuta
AGATAAAGTATATCTCATGGTGCTCACTTAAAAGAGAGATATGCTGAAAATGGCGTATAATATACGTACTTAGGACACTTGATGGGTTTACAGTTTCCTAAAATGCTTGGGTGTAGTGTGGGAAGAAAGTTATTTCTTTCTTTATTAAAAATTTTTGTAATGGTTATTTATGAAGGAGGAAGAGACGGAGCATGAGGCAGGTAGGAGCAGAGAGACAGGGAGACACAGAACCTGAAGCAGGCTGCAGGCTCCAGGCTCTGAGCTAGCTGTCAGCAC
>NW_027541672.1:0-276 GCF_008692635.1 Crocuta crocuta
CCAACTTGACAATAAACTATTTGTTAAAAAAAAAAAAAAAAGAAAGAAAGAAAACCAATTCATGAGCTAACAATATCCACAAAATTCCCCTCTTCCTCAACCAAATTTTCACATCTCTGGGGGCATAACACTAGCAGCATGGTATATTTAGTTCACAGCAGAAAAACTCTTCTTAGAGTTTTTAAGTGTTTTAGACAACTTCTGTGGAGTTTAGATTTTGTTCCCATTCATACAACAAATTTATTTGACATCTTTGTTATCATGAAAATTGGTCAA
>NW_027541673.1:0-276 GCF_008692635.1 Crocuta crocuta
TATGAATACAGAGAAAGATACAGAGAGGTTCACACCAAGCTTTTAACCAGTGGAGGAGAGGGAAATGAAATGCAAATACTCTATGGAGCTAAAGGTTTTCTCAACAGTGAAAATATATAAAATTACTTTAATTGTGTAAGTGCATATTTAAGTGTTTATATCAGTGTAGAACCACGTACAGAAAGATAGTTGCCAAAATTGTGCATAATGCAGAGTGTTTTAGGGTTTAAAGTTTATGGGCTTTTTATCTTTCATCTTGATATTTTGAATTTTTAA
>NW_027541674.1:0-276 GCF_008692635.1 Crocuta crocuta
TTGCAGAATTATTAATAATAGTGTGAAACGGTAACAGCAACAACCAGCAATTCAAATGAATTATGGTTAACCTAACACAGGAAATATTAATGTTATTATAATGAAGTTTTCAGGCAAACATTCAAGATACTAGTATACCCCTAGAACTTCAACTAGTATATACCTAGAACTGGTGCATGGTATTAAGCCCTCTAGATGTTTGCCAAATGAAAGAATATAACTTTAGGGATACTTGGGTGGCTCAGTGGGTTAAGCGTCCAACTTTGGCTCAGGTCA
>NW_027541675.1:0-276 GCF_008692635.1 Crocuta crocuta
TTCCTAGAAATGTCTTTCCATGTGACTTTATGTTGTCCATTCTTACCCGTGAAGAGAAGGAATTACATGCCTAACCGTATTCTAAGTGCTTTATGTGCTTTAACTCATTCCACCTTCACGGTACCTGTATCTGGTAGGACACCTGAGCATGTAACATTATTATCACCATTGAAGACAGTGGAATGGGAGCTGACATGCCCAAGGCCACATGGCAAGAACATGCTGGTGACAAGATTTAACCTTTGGAATCTTTCCTTATCCTAATAAGAAAAAAAA
>NW_027541676.1:0-276 GCF_008692635.1 Crocuta crocuta
GGGGAGATCAGCACCCAGTGTGCTGGCCCTTCCTCCAAGGGCACGTCCTCAAATCCACACACCCAAATACCAGTAAAGTCCAGGTCTCATCAATCTTCTTAGCCAGCCTCACTCCCCACCCTCGTACCCAAATGCTGACCACCGCCAGGTGCCCTTTACAAGAGTGAAAATGGCTAAGGGAGGAGAAAACCTACAGATGATGAAAGGAGATCAGCCTCAGCTTTTCACTGTTGGCATGGGCAATGGGTACATGGAGATTCATGACATCACTCTCTC
>NW_027541677.1:0-276 GCF_008692635.1 Crocuta crocuta
TGCCCCTGCGCGGGCACACCCTGGGACTCAGCCCCTTGGTGGCTGAGGTCCATCCTCCGAGGCTCACACACCCAGCCACTCGGAGCTCTGGCTCTCAGGGCCGGCCTCCAGATGGGGCGTGCTTGTCTGTCACCAGCGCTGGCTGAGCCCTTCCTGCTGCAGAGCCCCGCGTGACTAATCAGCGCCGTGACGGGACGCCTGGACCTGAGCCCTGTGTCCAGGCACGTCCCACATTTTCCCCTTTGGCCCCTTCCGTCCTTCAAACGCGAGAAGTCC
>NW_027541678.1:0-276 GCF_008692635.1 Crocuta crocuta
CCTTGACTTCATAAGAAGTATCGATGTTCTTTCATTAATGGTGACATAAGTCTTACGCTCATGGAAGATGTTTGAAATGGGGAAAAGTGGAGGGGCGGTATACTGGAACTTGCTTTATTCTTTTAATAGTTTATTCTCAAGTTGGTTTTCATAAAACACTCATCCCCACAAGTGCCCTCCTCCATGTATTGAGACGGTCGACACCTTTAAGAGTAATGCTTAGGAGCAATCTCTTACTTGACACATCCCCAAAGTCAAGGGAATCAAGAGCAAAAA
>NW_027541679.1:0-276 GCF_008692635.1 Crocuta crocuta
TCCACCTCTGCTTGTACTCTGTCTCTCAAAAAATGAATAAACATTTAAAAAAAATTAAATAATTATGCCAAATAATTTTAATACTAGCATTTGTAGAAGTTTGATTTACTAATGTTCATAAAATAACCTTTAAGAATTATATTTTGTTTTCACTTATTCTGTGTAGGCCATGACTGTTTCAAGAAGTCTTACATAGGAATTCTGCCTATCTTGCTAGGATTAAAACGCAGAATGTCGGGGCTCCCGGGTGGCTCAGTCGGTTAAGCGTCCGGCTTC
>NW_027541680.1:0-277 GCF_008692635.1 Crocuta crocuta
AAAAAAAAACCTATTGTCAATAAATAAAATGCATATTAAAACCACAGTTAGATATCTCCCTACAACCAGCATGTTTCCATGTAATAAATAATTATAGGATACCAAGTATTGGTGTGGTAATAAAACAAATGAAAATTTCATAGTGCACCGGTGTGAGTATAATTTGCAATAGTAATTTTGACAATGTTTTGGCTTCATTCAATTTAATCTTCTTTTCAAGGAAAGCACCATTTGTTTTTATATTTTTTCCATTCTTTTGAGTTTCTTTCTTTTTTTT
>NW_027541681.1:0-277 GCF_008692635.1 Crocuta crocuta
CAAACACACAGGGAACAAAGGCACGCAAACACACAGACAAATCCACCAAACAAGCAAACTGAAAGGGAAAAAGAAAAAGAAAAAAAAAAAGAAAAAGGGAAAGAAAAGAAAAATACAAAAGACAAAGGACAGTCTAAAAGCATAAAACCAGAACTCTCAGCTACAAATAAAGAGCAGAAAGAGCAGGGTGTATGCAGTGCTGATGGGAGAGCATATGCAAAGAGAGAAATGTCAGGGCAGGGAGGAAGCAAAATTGGACAATGACCAGGCAGAGAGA
>NW_027541682.1:0-277 GCF_008692635.1 Crocuta crocuta
AAAAAAAAACAAAACAACACCATCAGAATCCGATTTTGATGTACACTGATTGCACTGATCTTTCGTTCTATTCTTGACTTTAGGAAACCAGATGAAACACCGTGGTTGAGTCAAAGGCCCCAAGAGTAAATGAACAGGATGCCTTTAGGAAGTTGTTTTTCGTGAGGAATAGGACTCTCAAATTCCTTTAGCTGGAGACTTTATTTTTATTTATTTATTTTTATTTTTTTACAAATAGGTTATTGTCAAGCTGGTTTCCATATAACACCCAGTGCTC
>NW_027541683.1:0-277 GCF_008692635.1 Crocuta crocuta
CCTACAAGGTCCAGCTAAGCACTTTTTAAAAAGCCAAACGCCTATTAACACTAATTGCTAACCATACACTTACATGCCTTATGTTTCATTTCATCTTGTCAATACTGGCAGTAGACACATAAAGGTGAACTTGGATTCAGGGGCTTTCAAAGGAGCAGCCCCAAGTCCCAGAGCCCTACGTCCAGGGCCACAGGGCACCGAGCCGAGTCCGGTTCATGGCTCTGCCAACCACCAACTTTGCAACTCTGGACTTCTATCCCCAAACGGCTATTTCCAA
>NW_027541684.1:0-277 GCF_008692635.1 Crocuta crocuta
AAGAAAACGTCCCTGAAAAATGCCCAGATGATTGCTTGGGGTTTCCCCTGTTTTTACAAAGCCATTGTCATTGTAGGATCGAGACTGGGGTTAAGGCATGAAGCTCTGGGAGATAATGGCCGGATCGGCACAGGTTGCCTCCTAGGCCTGGGATGGGTGAAGTTTTCTGTTCTCAAAAGCTGGTTGGGACATGGAGAAACCCTGAGGCCTTAGGACACCTGAGTTTAACGGGGCAGGTTCAGCTCACTGGCCCCCCTGTCTTTACTGTGCTCTGAGT
>NW_027541685.1:0-277 GCF_008692635.1 Crocuta crocuta
AAGACTGCCCCTGGTATTAAAGTGTTGGTTAAGTCTAGGTCTTGAGTTGCATAACTGACTCATGTAACCCTTATAAACATTACTTATTTGGGATCCGGAAGTGAATCGGGATGCCTGGGCCAGGCACAGGGATGTCTTCGAAATGAGGAAGATCTTTGCAGTAGCGCGCCGGGTCAGGAAAGCCCGAAATAAGTGCCAGATGCCGTTTATTCTCTCTGGCTTCTTCTCACCCCTTCTCTCCTGTGTCTCTGTGTACAAGTGACATAGCGACGTGTGT
>NW_027541686.1:0-277 GCF_008692635.1 Crocuta crocuta
ACACTGTGGTTGACCCAAAATAGCTCTATTTCTCCACCTCCCTGTATCCACACTCTTTGCACTATGATGGGGCAGGTCCTCTCATCAGGAGGTGGTGTCGAGCTCCCGTTCTGAATCTGCGCTGGCTTCGTGACTTGCTCTGGCCGACAGGATGTGCTGGAAATGATGCTGTGCCAACTTCAGGCATAGGCCTCGACGAACCTTGTGACCTTGAGTGCCACCCTCTCTGGACCCTGCCACCACCATGTGCAGAAGCCCAGATAGCCTCCTGGAAGAA
>NW_027541687.1:0-277 GCF_008692635.1 Crocuta crocuta
TAGCCCTGAAAATGAAAACAGACAGACAAACACACAGGGAACAAAAGCACGCAACCGTACAGACAAATCAAACAAACAAGCACACCAAAAGGGGGGAAAAGACCCAACAGCAACAATGACAAAAGACAAAGTACAGTCTAAAGCAGAAAAACAGAATCCGCAGCTACAAGTAAAGATCAGGGTGGAGGCAGTGCTGATGGATGAGCATATACAAAGAGAGAAATGACAGGGCGGGGAGAAAGCAAAATTGAACATTGACCAGGCAGAGAGACTAAAA
>NW_027541688.1:0-277 GCF_008692635.1 Crocuta crocuta
AACACACAGGGAGCAGGGGCACACAAACGCACAGGCTAATTCAACAAACATGCAAAGCAAGTGGGAAAATGAAAAAGTTAAGAAAAGACGGAGGAGGGAGGGCGAATAATAGGGAATATATAATACGTAAAAGGTCAAAAAGGTGAAAATAAAAGGAAAAAAGAAGCAAACCGATAGACAAAAAATGGTTTAAAGCATATAACCGGATTTCTCAGCTACAGGTAAATAGCCTGTGTGTATGAAGTGCTGGTTGAAGAGCATAGAGAAAGAGAGAGAA
>NW_027541689.1:0-276 GCF_008692635.1 Crocuta crocuta
AAGAAAGAAAGAAAGAAAGAAAGAAAGAAAGAGAAAGAAAGAAGAGAGAAAAAATGGGGGGGGGTAAAGGAAGAAGGAAAGAAAGAAGGAAGGAAAGATTGATTTAAATCCTAGTGTATATTAGGCACAGTGGGTGAGGGGTGCCAATATAGATAAGACAGTCCCTAGCTCCAAGAATGTCACAGAAGAATTAGCTGAGCTGGTGTAATGGGGGGCTCAGAAGTGCATGGCAGTTTTGTGTGTGTGTGTGTGTGTGTGTATGTGTGTGTGTGTGTG
>NW_027541690.1:0-277 GCF_008692635.1 Crocuta crocuta
TGTGATGAGCACTGGGTGTTGTAGAGGAGTGATTCATCCCTAAATTCTATACCTGAAACTCATCGTACACTGTATTTTAACTACATGGAATTGAAGGAAAACCTTGACATAAAACCCAGGGAGCGGAGCCCATGACTTGCCCTATCTGAACAGCAAAGCTGGTGGCCTGACCTGACCAGGAAATTCAGTCCAAGCGAAGGCCTGAGTTGGGCTTCTAACCATTACGCTGTATAGCCTCGTTCCCTGGTCTGCTGCTCTGTCAGGGCAGAGAAGCTAC
>NW_027541691.1:0-277 GCF_008692635.1 Crocuta crocuta
ATTTTGTTCCTACCAAATAGAAATCTGCTTTCTGTATAAAATATTTTTGACAAATATTTGACTACCTATACTCATTTATGATGGACTCACAAAATACAATTTATTTATGAAATATTATTATTAACATATGAGCATATTAATGTAGAAACAATTGTACTTTGCTTTACATTAAAAAGAAAACCATACTTTGGAAAGCAAATGTTGTGAGAATCTTAGCCTCCAGAATTTCTGTCCAGGGTTTTTAGACCAAAGGGTTACTGTTAATTGAATCAGGAAA
>NW_027541692.1:0-276 GCF_008692635.1 Crocuta crocuta
AGTACAAAGGACATTTTTCACTGAGCTTTCATCAGGTTCTACCTTAGGAGCACAGTGACTTCTAACCTTGGTATTAATTTGCATTCTCCAATGGCTGGTGATGTTGAATGTCTTTTCATGAGTTTGTTTGCCATGTACATCTTCTTTGATGAAATGTCTCCTCATATCTCCTGTTCTTTTTCAAACTGGAGTTTATATTTTTTAGAGATTTTAAAATATTTATTTATTTTAAAAATGTTTAATGTTTATTTTTGAGAGAGAGAGAGAGAGAGAGAG
>NW_027541693.1:0-277 GCF_008692635.1 Crocuta crocuta
CAATACTGTTCAGGAGAAATTGTAGAATGTAAACTAGAATACAAAAGTGACCTTGGAACTGATTCACAAATGTGCTCCCTGGATGGGAAATGAGATAAGGCTCATATTGAAGTATGCTTTGGATGTGCTCAAGTGATAAGAAGAAACCCAACACTTATGGGTACAAATCCTCAATAAGGTTTGTGGAGACAGTCATATTTCCTAATTGTTTTTGTATTTCCGTGACTGAAGGGTGCTTATCTGGCATCCATCGTAATCTTAATGGTGTTTCCTACTT
>NW_027541694.1:0-277 GCF_008692635.1 Crocuta crocuta
CCCCCGTTCAGTTGGTGATGTTCTAATCACCTGTGTGACGGTATTTGTAGGTGGAGCCTTGGGAAGGAGGTTAGGTCCCAAGGGTGGAGTCTTCCTGAATGGGATGAGTGTCCCTAAGTGGAGATAATCTCTCTCTCTCTTTCTCTGCCATTTGAAGACTTTTGAAGACCCAGTGAGAGGGCCACGGCCAGTGAGCCAGGAAGAGAGCCCTCACCAGAACCCGACCAAGCTGGCACCTCGGTCTCAGACTTCCAGGCTCCAGAACCGTGAGAAATAC
>NW_027541695.1:0-277 GCF_008692635.1 Crocuta crocuta
ATCCTCCCCAACTCCTTGCAAGGAAGGCCATCCAGAGCTCCTCCGCTGGGCCATGGTATCTTCTACGCCCACCGGGCCCTGGAAGCAAGGAAGATTTACTAATGGTTCCAGGGCAGCGTGCAGGCTTTCCTGGGTAGGGACACGGAGGAAAGAGCACGGTTCGGATCATCTCCCCTCAAAGCTGTTGGTAGGACTCACTACTCTTGCAATTCTAAGACTTCTGACCCTGTTGGCTCTGCCTCTTTTCATCTCTCCTTCCTCCTTTGTCCTGTCTGAC
>NW_027541696.1:0-277 GCF_008692635.1 Crocuta crocuta
GAGTGCACTACATCATGTCGCCTTCTTTCCCAACAACTTTACAGCCGAGGTGAAAATGGTCTTTGAGTTCGTCATGGGGTCTTTCCAGGTATGAACCATCAAACAAAGTCTGTGTCCTCTCTGGGCTTGAAGGGAATTGGATTCTTGGACCCTTGCCACTAGATTCCATTTTCCCCCCACTGTAATAAGTCCTGATTAAGACTTACTGCATGCTTAGTGCTTTGGTTAATCAGGGGAACATAGGGACAGGGACAGGGGTGGTACAGGGGCAGGGGTC
>NW_027541697.1:0-277 GCF_008692635.1 Crocuta crocuta
GATGAGTTTTAATTAGGAAATGGCATTTTAGGGGATAAGAGCTGACCTTCCTACAATGTTGTGTGCTGCATTCAGAGTTCTCTGAGAACATTTTTTAGTGAAACAAGGATGGCCCACAAACAATCTTTGCCACCATTAATTCTGATATCATTCTAGACAAATTTAATATTCATGCGAATGATTGTTTTAACATCTTAGTTTTCCCATATTTCTGCATTTAGTAGGCTCCGCATGAGGCACTCCTCCTTGGATCATATTCTTCATACTGTCTTCCCCA
>NW_027541698.1:0-277 GCF_008692635.1 Crocuta crocuta
AGTCTTAAGAATGGCAGCCATGTTAGTCCACTTAGGTGTCTGTCCCCTGCCCGAGACAGGCAACTTTGTATAAGGACAGGAATAAAGGGCATCAAGTTTCTGGGTCTTATTACCATTCCGTCTGGGGTAGTAACTTCAGCCAAAACACAGGCTTTCCCCTCCCCATAGAGCAGCCATGGGCCAGAGGATGGCAGCCTGACCAATTGACATGAAAGAGTTCCAATAAAACCTCACTTCTCAAAAAGCCCCTAAAATGCAAGTAAAGGAAGAAAAGAAG
>NW_027541699.1:0-277 GCF_008692635.1 Crocuta crocuta
TGCCGCCCCCCCCAACACCCCACACATTCCAGGGGCTCTGCTTGTGCCCAGTCAGCAGGCCGGAGACAGGTGGGCCAGGGAGGCCGGGAGGACACGCATCCTGGCCTCGGGGCTCAAGGGCTTCCAGCCCAGGAACCCCCCTTCATGGTGCCCCACCCCCACCCTGCAAGGGACGCGTTAGCAGAGGGCGCTGAGGCAAGGTGGGGGAGCCCCCGCGCCACACACCCCTCCCTGGAACCCCCAGATCGCACCCTGAACAGAATCCCACGTGTGCGCG
>NW_027541700.1:0-277 GCF_008692635.1 Crocuta crocuta
CCCCCGCGTCCCAGCGGCAGCGAACACCTGTGGCCAAACGTTGACTCTTCTTCATCTTCCTGTGAGTCACGTTCTTTCCCTGACGTCCCAGACGCGCCCCTTCTCCTGGGGGACGACCCCTGCGCCTCGTGTTGCCCGACTGCCTTTCCCCGTCCCTGGGGCTTCCCCGCACACACGCCGTTAACTTGGGTTTTCTCCCGTCAGGCTGCCTCATGGGTGTTTGATTCCTAGTCTGGCCAGAAGGGCCTCGAAGGGGACAGGAATCCTTTCTCCCCAA
>NW_027541701.1:0-277 GCF_008692635.1 Crocuta crocuta
GTGCTACTGCCCCATGCAAGGGGCAGGTTGCTATTTGGTTAGGAAAGTTTTCAATGAGGAGATGCCATTTGAGCTTGCTCTCTAAGCTGCAGAGGAAATTTGTGCAAATCAAGAGGGGCACCCAAGAAACTATGTGCAGAGTGCCTAAGGAATAGGCAGTAACTTGATATGCCTGGAATATGTGTAGCGTCAAGGGAGAAAGTGGCGAGAGATAAGGCCAGAAAGGTGTGCAGGCAGCAGCTCTGGAAAACCTTAGAGATTTGGCATCATCTCCTAG
>NW_027541702.1:0-277 GCF_008692635.1 Crocuta crocuta
CTGAAAAGTTCCCTAATGTGGGGAAGAAAATAGACACCCAGTTTCAGGAGGCACAGAGAACTTCCATCAACATCAACACCAAGACATATTGTAGTTACATTTGTGAAATATGCTGCTGAAATCTTTTTTTATTTCTAATTTATTTCTAAGTTTTATTTCTAAGAGAGAGAGAGACAGAGAGCACGCAGGCAGGGGAGAGGCAGAGAGAGAGACTGTGTGAGTCCCAAGCGGGCTCCATGCTGTCAGTGCAGAGCCCAATGGGAGGGCTTGAACCCAT
>NW_027541703.1:0-277 GCF_008692635.1 Crocuta crocuta
CGGGATAAAACCAAGAGTTTAGGGTGCTGACAGTATCAAGAGCTGGCTAAACTGTAAGGTTGGTCAATTTCTTGCAAGAAATTCAATATACATTTTGTCAGGGTCTCCAATGGATGATTCTTTCCTCCTTGAGGATTCTCCTGGTGGGATCCTTCCTATACTTGACGAGAAGTGTTATCGCTGATAGCACCCCTGTTTCTGGCCTCCCTATTCCATTTGACTAAGGTTTCTGTTTACACATTTTCAACAGTAATCGAGAAACAAATACGAATTAAAA
>NW_027541704.1:0-277 GCF_008692635.1 Crocuta crocuta
GAAAGAGATGGCGTGAGCCAGGGAGGGACAGAGTCAGAGGGAGACACAGAATTTGAAGCAGGCTCTGGGCTCTAGGCTGTCAGCACAGAGACCACCGCAGGGCTCAAACCCACGAACCGCAAGATCATGACCTAAGCTGATGTCGGATGCTTAAATGACTGACCGGCCCAGGCACCCCTATTTTTCCCAATTTTTAAAATAAAATAGCACATATACTGAACATGTTTGTGTTGTGTGTGCCAGCAGGAGCTTTCACACATGCTCCCCTCACCCTCCA
>NW_027541705.1:0-277 GCF_008692635.1 Crocuta crocuta
TGGGACTGACATGTATTGTTGGTCTGGCTTATGGTGACATGTCCAAAATTCATAATAACTCTGTTTTCCACATTTCTATGCCATTAAATTGCAGATTAAGTTGCCTGAATATATAGACCCTACTGCAGTTGTAAAGTAAGCCAATTATTTAAAGAGAATTTAAGAAGACTGTATACATGATCTCAATAACACCAAATGATTTAGCCAAAACTATACTTTGCAAATACATAGATGGACATGTCACCATAAGCCAGACCAACAATACATGTCAGTCCCA
>NW_027541706.1:0-277 GCF_008692635.1 Crocuta crocuta
GGGGGCTGACCAGCTAGGGGGCTGAAATGGCTGCAAGCTTGGGGATTCTGCGGATCTCTGACCCAAGGACACCCACAGTGGGGGGCTGAAATGGCTGCATGCTGAGGGATCCCTGCACCAAGGACACCCAGGTAGGAGGGCTGAAGTGGGTGCAAGCTAGGGAACCACGGGTATCTGAGCACCATTGAAGCTCAGGTGGTGGGGCTCAAGTGGCTACAAACTGGGGGATTCCAGGGATCTCTGCGCCAAGGAGACCCAGATAGGGGGCTGAAGGGGC
>NW_027541707.1:0-277 GCF_008692635.1 Crocuta crocuta
GCGGACCGAGCTGTGGTTACTCTGCACTCGTACATCGGGTAGACTAACACTGCCTGTGGAATGTGTTTTTGTGTCCTTTGTGGGAGGTGTTCGGGGCTTAGCTGGAAATGCCCGCCGTGAGGTGTCGGGTTGGAGGGGCCAGGAGCAGGTAAGAAGACTGCGGAAGCAGCCAAAGAGAGTGGCAGGTAGACATGAAGGGCGACTGCAGTCTAGCCTGAGTGTAGAAGTGTCCCGGAGGGACATCTTCCCTGTGTGCTGGTGGGACACTTCCTGGCTC
>NW_027541708.1:0-278 GCF_008692635.1 Crocuta crocuta
AAAAAAAAAGAATTATATATTCTGAAATATGTTTCAAGTAAAAAATATTCTTGTTGAAAAAGACATACCTTTTATTGAACGTACTAGTTCAAATAGTATATCAGAGGGGAGGTAGGTAGGAGGTGGGTACAAATAGGTGAAAGGGATTGAGTACACTTATCATGATGAGAACTAAGTAATGGTGTATAGAATTCTTAAATTACTCTATTGCACACCTGAAACAAATATAACACTGTATATTAGCTATACTTGAATTAAAATTTAAAAACTTAAAAAAA
>NW_027541709.1:0-278 GCF_008692635.1 Crocuta crocuta
CCCCTCTCCCACCCTTTACCACTGTATCCACAGGGCCTAGTGTATTCATAGTGGTTTACAGCTGAAAAGCTTCAAGGTGCAGACAGACTCTATTTAAGACATTCGTAGGAAATCCAAGACAACAGGGAGACAAAAAACAATTAGAGGAATTTGAAAGCCTTGGTACATAGGACTATAGCAAATGTTAAATGTTCTGACTGGTAGCTAGTTTAATGTAAAACCATGCACTGAATGGTTATGTATCTTAGGACCTATTAGTGATATAGGTAATATTTGTC
>NW_027541710.1:0-277 GCF_008692635.1 Crocuta crocuta
AAAAAAAAAAAAAGATCAGGCCTGACAGCAGGACAGGGGAAGAAGTCCAAGGCGTCTGCAGTCTCCCCCCGGGGGGCTCCTAGGCAGGTAGGTAGGGTTCCTTTACTGAGCACCAGTGTCGGTTGCAGGCTCCGGGGATGTTGTAACCCTGCGCCCAGGGAGCTTAGATTCCCCAGAGAGAACAGAACGACTACATAGACGTACGAGTAAGTAAAATAACTTTAGAGGGGCACCTGGGTGGCTCAGTCGGTTAAGTGTCCAACTTTCGCTCAGGTCA
>NW_027541711.1:0-278 GCF_008692635.1 Crocuta crocuta
AAAAAAGATAAAATCTTGAGGACATGGGTGACAGTCATAGCCCAGGAAGCCAATAGTGATCGTTAATTTGTTCTGGAAAGGAATTTGTTTTTGCTTCCAACAGCAGCAGAAAAGAGAAGAGAATGGGGAGGAATGGAGTAGCCAGTAAAATCTCTAGATGCCATACAACCTACAAGGAAGGGCCAGGGGGAACCCTAAGGAGTTTGGAAGTCAAAGGATTTTTTAGAAATGAAATGCCTGATGGAGTTTTAAGCTTTGTAGCGTGTGTGTGTGTGTGT
>NW_027541712.1:0-278 GCF_008692635.1 Crocuta crocuta
AAATTATTAAAAAGAAAAGAAAATGGTAATCATCAAGACAGTAGAGTAGTGACACAAAAATGGATACATATAGATCAATGGACCATAATAGAGTACCCAGAAATGGACCCAGAAATGTATGGCCAAGTAATCTTCAACAAAGCAGAAAAGAGTATCTAATGGAAAACGGTAGTCTCTTCAGCAAATGGTGCAGGGAAAACTGGACAACTACACCCCAAAGACTGAAACTGGATCACTTTCTTACAACATACACAAAAATAGTTTCAAAATGATGAAAG
>NW_027541713.1:0-278 GCF_008692635.1 Crocuta crocuta
CTCAGGGGAAATGCAAGTTTCTTTCAGAAGCCAAGACTCATGTTTGGTCAGGCGAGGTCAATACCCAGCCCAGCAACAACCACTGATCAGGCTCTTTGAGCTCTAAGCCTGGATTCAAAACCCATTCATTGTGTGGAATTTTGCAGAGCTACTCAATTCCCCGGGGGGACAGAGAAAAGCGTTCAGTGCCAAGAGATAAGCCACCGCAGCTCATTTCACTCTCTGAAAACCATGTAGCCAACCCTGAGCCTTTTTGTCAGTTCCACAGGGTCAAACCA
>NW_027541714.1:0-278 GCF_008692635.1 Crocuta crocuta
CAGCAACGGACATGGGAGTGCAGTCGTCTCTTTGAGATTCTGGCTCAATTCTTCTAAACATATACCCAATAGTGGAATCCCTGGACCCAATGCCATTTCCATTCTTAATTTTAGGGGAAACCTCCACAATGTTTGCCATAATGGCTTTAAAAAAATCTTTTTAAATGTTTATTTTTGAGAGAGAGACAGAGCATGAGTAGGGGAGGGGAGGAGAGAGAGGGAGACACAGAAGTAGGCTCCAGGCTCAGAACCTGATGTGGGGCTCGAACTTACAAACG
>NW_027541715.1:0-277 GCF_008692635.1 Crocuta crocuta
CCCCTGCTCATGCTGTCTCTCTCTCTCAGAAATAAGTAAAAAACAAAACAAACAAACAAACAAACAAAAAATGAAGGAGATTGACATTTAACAGCAATGCTACATGCAAAGAAGACTTCAGGCTGTTTTGTTTCGTTTTGCTTTTTGCCTGCTACAAAAAAATACTTAGCTTAGGATTTCTTTCTGTAAATTAAAAATTCAACACCAGACCAGCAGGAGTGGGCTCCGTGTGGAGGAGTGAGCCAGGGAACAGAAGTGCGGCCCTGGGCTGGGTCTT
>NW_027541716.1:0-278 GCF_008692635.1 Crocuta crocuta
AGCCAACTGAGCCACCCAGGCACCCCTACAATATCTTTTCTAAGGAAGTATGATTACCTTCATATACAACTTGCAAAAAAAAATAACGAAAGAAAATAGGGACAGATCAATAAGACAATAGTTTAAAATGAAGTTATTAAAGATAATTCCTCACTTATCAAAGAATTGTTGAACACCTTATTGTGCACACTTGCTGTTTCCTCTGTGTGGGACCCTTTTCCTCCAGACCTTCCTATGGCTTGATCTTTCTCAAGATCAAATATGACCCAATAATCTCA
>NW_027541717.1:0-278 GCF_008692635.1 Crocuta crocuta
CCCAACATGGGGCTCAAACTCACAAACTGTGAGATAATGACCTGAGTTCAACCAACTGAGCCACCCAGGCATCCTCAAATTAATCTTTTTAATGCACTGATTCTGTCGGATCCCTCCTCTGTTTCAAAATCCTCCAGAACTCACTAATACCTTGGAGGGTAACGCCCTACACTTTCAAGCTAGACATGCCCTCAGGGACCACTGAGGTCAAGGTTCCTAAATTTACAAATGAGAAAGCTGAAAGAAGAGGGTCCCCCAATGGGACCCAGACCTCTTGA
>NW_027541718.1:0-278 GCF_008692635.1 Crocuta crocuta
AATTATACTATGCAGACAGTAATAGAAATATATATATTTATATACTATAAAGATAAAACATATATAGAAAGAGAAAATAAATATACTAAAATGTCAAAATTTAAGGAATCAAAGAGAAAGGTATTATCTGAGAGTTTTTTATAGTATTGTTGCAACGTTTCTCTAAGTCTAAATTTATGTTGAAATTACAATAAACACACTAGTTTGAATAGGTAAAGCAAAAAAGCTGAGAGAAAGTGTGTGTTTGTATAGACATATACATATAGAGTGTGTGTATA
>NW_027541719.1:0-278 GCF_008692635.1 Crocuta crocuta
ATTTAGTAATCAATGCTTTAGTATTTCATATCATTAGATATCCAAGGAATTCAATCCCATTTAATGTGCGTGAGCAAAACTTTAAAATTTCAGATTACCAAAGACTTTGAAAGCTACCCTACCAATTATCCGTGAAAAGTTTGGGACAGAAAAAATTAACCATTATTTGAAGTCATCTTTTTGCTAACAAATTCCAACAGAGATAACATGAGTTTACTTGACCTTCAGCAAACCTAGTTAGATGAGTTCCATATTTAATGCTGATAACTATAAAGACA
>NW_027541720.1:0-278 GCF_008692635.1 Crocuta crocuta
ATTGAAGATCTCCTGCCATTCCTTTCTGGCCTGCCAAGTTTCATTTGATAGGTCTGTCGCCACTCTGATAGGTTTCCCTTTGTATGTTATGGCCTTTTCTCCCAAGCTGCTTTTAAAATTCTCTCTTTGTCTTCATATTTTGTCACTTTCACTATGATATGTCATGCAGATGATCTATTCCAGTTACGTCTAAGGGGAGTTCTCTGTGTCTCTTGAATTTCAACATCAACTTACCTCCCCAGGTTGGGGAAGTTCTCTGCTATAATTTGTTCAAGGAC
>NW_027541721.1:0-278 GCF_008692635.1 Crocuta crocuta
ACAATCCATATCAAAATTGTTCTACAACTACAAAAGAATGCTTTTGTGCTTCCCATTTGCATTTATTTCTTCCCTCCTCCTACTCTAAATCCTGGCATCACTTATTTATTCTGCATCTCTACTTTTCATTAAGTTGAGACTATGATATAAATAGAACCATACAGTATCCATTCTGGGCATTTACCCTAGAGAAAGAAAAACTTATGTGCACATAAAAACCTATACATGAATTTACATAGCAGCTCTATTTGTAATAGTCCAAAACTGAAAATGTCTCA
>NW_027541722.1:0-278 GCF_008692635.1 Crocuta crocuta
ACACCCCAGGTTAGGAAAGAAAGCCCGTGAAGCCGCAGCCGTACAGGCAGGCTCTCCCTAAACGTTAGCTGGGACTGCACCTTAAGAAACCGTTGAACGTGCACATTTGCCCTTCGGGTTTTCATCTGTGCGAAGTACTGCTCTCGGTCTCCTCTAACTCTTTCGTCCACCTTTTCCCATCCTTTCTCACACGGTCGTTTTGTAATCCGCAGCTCTCGAGAACGAGGTGTACCGCAACCCAAAGCATTCTCTGCTCGATCGTTCCATCAGCGGATTAA
>NW_027541723.1:0-278 GCF_008692635.1 Crocuta crocuta
TTTTTTTTACCATATCAGGTTTATAGTTATTTTTAATCTAAATACTTCAAACAATTTTATTCAACAAAATCCGAGTGGGGCAGGGTGGCGTGCAGATGAAGGTAACAGAACCACATTCCCAGAGATCTGAACTAGCTGGTGGGAATAGCTATTTTCCTCTTACTCACAAATATGTGGCTGGTTAGTAGGTAACAGCAAAAGAAAATAAAGTTACTTCTTTTAAGAATCTGATCCTCGGGGAGCCTGGGTGGCTTAGTCGGTTAAGCGTCCGACTTTCG
>NW_027541724.1:0-278 GCF_008692635.1 Crocuta crocuta
ATAACATGTAAAGAACACTTAAAGGTAGACATGATTCTATGCCATGAGTTAAATAAATACTCTTGTGACCTATCTTTCACTGAGTCTCCAAAGAGAAAATGGTTTATATGATTGCCTGATGTCCTTTAAATTTCATATTAAATGGATTTGTTTTTTTTCATCTGTGAGACCACTTGTGATATGGTTGATGAAAAATGAGTTTCCAGTGGTGCCTGGGTGGCTCAGTCAGTTAGGTGTCCGACTTTGACTCAGGTCATGATCTCACAGTTCATGGGTTC
>NW_027541725.1:0-278 GCF_008692635.1 Crocuta crocuta
TCAAGGTGACAGAAGTACAAACTAGGGGCTGGTCGGAGGCGCCTTGGCCAGTTGGAGGGCATGGACCGAAATTTGGCCAGAGGAAAGCCAGTGGCATTTGGGGCTGAGCTGCGGGAGGGTTTCAGGTCCCCAGAGCTCATGCTCCAGGGAACTCATTCCTGGGTGGGGGGGTGGTGGTGGTAAAATTCAGAAGGACCCAGACCCTCCCCCCCACCTGGGGTCAGGAGAGACCTCGTGGAGGAGGAAAGGGTGTGAGTGACACAACCCTCTCTGGGGGA
>NW_027541726.1:0-278 GCF_008692635.1 Crocuta crocuta
AGTTTTCTGCTTTTGTAGAGACTGTGTACTTGATTATACCTCACCTTCGTTTTTCCGACCATAACCTTGCATCAGGAAGTGAAAATACTATGATTTAAAACAAACAAAAAAAAGGTGCATATAGAAAAAAGAACCATTGCCTCTAATTGCTTACAGAACATGCTTATCAAACCAACTGTAGTGAAGAACTCCCCTTTCCCACTGTCAGCAAGTCTTAAAGTGTACAAGTCCGTGAGTGATACTCAGTTGATTAAAATAACTAGGGAGAGGGTTCTCTC
>NW_027541727.1:0-278 GCF_008692635.1 Crocuta crocuta
CTCTGAGAACCAACAGGGTGAGGAATGCAGCATTGAGTTACCTACAATTTCGCTTCACAAAGGGAGTCACGTTGGAAACACATGCATGGAGGTGTGAACTAAGTGTTTTACCATCGCGGTGAGCCAACGCGGGGGCGGGGAGGTTAACACATCATTCAAATAACAGCTTGTTTCACTATGTTAGCAGTGTTTCAGAACAGATGTGGAGACCAGTGACGGAAGTGCAGTAGGCCCCAATGTGGGAAACAACACTGTGCTGACTGCAGCATTCAGTCACC
>NW_027541728.1:0-278 GCF_008692635.1 Crocuta crocuta
CCTTGCCAACATCTGTTGTTGCCCGAGTTGTTAATGTTAGCCATTTTAACAGGTGTGAGGTTGTATCTCATTGTGGTTTGATTTGTATTTCCCTGATGATGAGTGACATTGAACATTCTTTCATGTGTCCGTTGGCCATCTAGATGTCTTCTTTAGAGAAGTGTCTACTCATGTCTCTTGCCCATTTCTTCATGAGATTACTTGTTTTTTGGGTGTTGAGTTTGATAAGTTCCCTACAGATTTTGGATACTAACCCTTTATCTGATATGTCGTTTGCA
>NW_027541729.1:0-278 GCF_008692635.1 Crocuta crocuta
GCACCGGCCCCAAGCCAGCCGCCTGCACCCCCGTGGCTCCCACATCCCCGGAGCCATACGCCCAGCCCCAGCCCGGGCAAGATCTCCGGGGGCGTCCCCGCCCAACCCGTGGCCTCCGCAAGACGCACTCACCCATCCCCGACCACCACGCACTTAAAGGCTTGCCTGAAACGCTGCTGACACCAGATGCGGGATTTGACCTTGACTCTAGCAGCTTGTTGTTAAGCTCCTCGTCATTGCGGATGGCTAGCTCCGGGATCTCCACGGTAAAGTAATGG
>NW_027541730.1:0-278 GCF_008692635.1 Crocuta crocuta
AAAGACAGTGACAGGCAGCACTCCCTCCACTCCCGTGTCCAGGACAGCCTTGCCAGCAGTCGAGGTGGTGGTGGCGCTCCTTCCGAGGCCCCGCCCTCTCTCCCTGCCCCCAGTCTGGTCCCCTGGGCTGGCAGCCTGTGAAGGGCGCCTTCCCCTGGGCCTCGGCTCCCTTCTCCTTCTTCCTGCACGATGGCCTCACTCCTGTTCTCGCTGCCCCTGCACCCTCTCCCTGGGGGCCGGCGCTTCCGTGCAGTACATTCTCGGCTTCCTGCCACCGC
>NW_027541731.1:0-275 GCF_008692635.1 Crocuta crocuta
ACCAGTGACACACCGCTGAGCTGGCACACTCGGTTTGGCGGTGCAGGGCTGTGGCACGTCGGGGTCCCAGGCCCACGGCGCACGGGCAGTGAGCTCCGCGACAGAAACAAAAGCCAGCCTTCACACCGGGTGCGCGGAAAAAAGTTTCCAGGGTCCCCGCTCAGCCTTCTGTGTCTCTTCCAATTCTGTGCCTCGGCCTCCGCGGTCCCCTCGGCACTGTTCTGTTAGTTCCCCTGCACGGCCGTGTGTGTGTGTGTGTGTGTGTGTGTGTGTGT
>NW_027541732.1:0-278 GCF_008692635.1 Crocuta crocuta
CTTCTCCTTCCTTTCAGCACGAACAGCGCTGCCTCCCGACAGGTCGCCTAAGTGGTGCCCACAGTCCGCATGACACAGCAGACGCGGCCCCCACGAGAGGCTGTGGTTATGAGGCCACACTTGCGGAGACACGGGATGAAGAGTGTCCTCTCTGCCCAGTTACTTTGAAGGCAACAAAAAAGGACAGGGCCGCCTGGGCGGCTCAGTTGGTTAAACGCCTGACTCTTGATTTCGGCTCAGGACCTGGTCTCTCAGTTCTTGAGTTTGGGCCCCGCATC
>NW_027541733.1:0-278 GCF_008692635.1 Crocuta crocuta
GGAATCCTGCCCACGGCTGCGCGGAGCCCGGGGACGGAGGGCTCTCGGGATGGGGTCGGGCATCAGCCTCCCCACAGGAGGACACTGCCCTGCAGGGCAGACGGAGGAGCCTAGAGACCCGTGCTCCCTGAGCATCAGCACCCCACACCTGTAAGCAGCCTTTAGACCAGTCCCTCCCCTCCCTGGGTCTCAGTTCATCTCTAAAAAGGGTGGCTTCAAGGGGCGCCTGGGTGGTTCCGTCGGTTAAGCATCCGACTTCGGCTCAGGTCATGATCTCA
>NW_027541734.1:0-278 GCF_008692635.1 Crocuta crocuta
CATATAAACATGACAAGCCTCTGGGTGTTATATTTCTTCTCACCATTTGTAACTTCTTGTGCAATCTTGTGAAAATAGTTGACTCGACTCTCTGAGCCGCAGTTTCCAGGAAAGGCAGTGAGGTCCTGGGGACAGGTCTGGCCCAAACAGCTGCTCAATACAAAGTACAGGATTTTTGGTTATTTTATTTTAAACAGCTCTTTACTACATGTTGGCTGTACCCTAGGCTTTTGTCCCCCAGTTTTCCAAACTACAAAAGTGAATGTAGCCATGGCTAC
>NW_027541735.1:0-278 GCF_008692635.1 Crocuta crocuta
GGTTTTTCAAAATACCTATTTTTCCTGCACTGTGAAACGTCCCCTTCTGCTAATACCAAGCTGCCTAATAATTTCTGCTCATCGTATTGGGAGATGTACAGATGTACAAAAATAGTTCCAGATCAATGGAGAAGATAAGGTAGTGATTGAGTACACAAATTCCACCATCAGAGTGCCTATGTTGGAATCCAGGCTCTAAATGTCTGTGTAAAATTTAGCAACTTACTTCTTTCGATCCAGTTTTCTCATCTTAAAAATGAGTACCTATTCCTGATGAT
>NW_027541736.1:0-278 GCF_008692635.1 Crocuta crocuta
CGAAGTTGGACGCTTAACTGACTGAGCCACTCAGGCGCCTCTCCCCTCAGATGAATTCTTGATGATCCACACGGCGATGGGATTCAGGAGAAGATGGATGCCTCACAACCATGAATAAGCTCAAGGTCAAGTTTATCCATATGGATTGGAACCTCTCCCTCAAACATGAAAAGCATTGTCAAGTGGCTGACAAAATTAGTTTGTTGGTATTTCAACTCTTTTCCCTGCCTGCCTCTCTGTCCAAGGCTACGATGCTTGCCATGATTTGTTAAATGTGA
>NW_027541737.1:0-278 GCF_008692635.1 Crocuta crocuta
TATAACGTGCTAATAAAAACTAATGTCTCTGTAATTGTTTCAAACTAAAGGGCAAAAATGCCTGGGTCAGAGCCAACGTATACACCCTTCTCTAAAATAAAGTTCTTATATAGGCTAGTTCCTTTGTCCTTATTTTAGAGAACCTTTAAATGACAAAGAAGTCCAACAAAAACCTAAACTCAACCACAACCTTGAGTTGGTTTACCAGTTATCTCCGTTTTGAAACAATCACAAAAATCATGGTCCTGGCAGTGAATACCTTCTAAGGATTTTTTTTT
>NW_027541738.1:0-278 GCF_008692635.1 Crocuta crocuta
AGATGGTGTTTTTGTTCATTGTGTGTCTGTTCCCAGGACTGACTTTCCTTCCCTCTTGATGCAAACATCCTGCGAGACCCAATTTAAAATGTACCCCCCAGGGCCTGGGGGCTCAGTCAGTTCAGCACCGACTCTTGATCTCAGCTCAGGTCCTGATCCCACGGTTGTGTGACTAAGCCCCGAGTTCGACTCTGCACTGACTGCAAGGAGCCTGCTTGCGATTTTCTCTCTCCCTCTCTCTCTCTGTCCCTTCCCCACTCTCTTCCCAGTCTGTCTCT
>NW_027541739.1:0-278 GCF_008692635.1 Crocuta crocuta
GCGCCCGGGGCCTGGCGCCCCGGGCCTCGCCTGCCGGGGCGCAGACGTACCGCCCCTTTGACCTCCAGCTCCCCCCCACCCTCCCCTTCCCGAGCTCAGCAGCGGGAACCGAGGGGCTTCGCGTCCGCAGTGCCGCCGCCTGGACCCGGGACGGAGCCGCTAACTCCCCCGGCTCCGGGTTCTCCCGTGACCTCCGACCTCCCCTGGGGTGCCCGAAGAAAGGTCCGAAGCCGCGTGGGGGCCGCAGGAGCGCCGGGGCTGGGGGCCTGCGGGGTGGG
>NW_027541740.1:0-277 GCF_008692635.1 Crocuta crocuta
ACTGAGCCACCCAGGTGCCCCAAGTTTATTTATTTTTGAGAGAGAGAGAGGGAGGGAAGGAGAGAGGGAGCATGAGAAAGGGAGGGGCAGAGAGAGGGAAAGAGACAGAATCCCAAGCAGGTCCCAAGCTGTCAGTGCAGAGTCCAACATGGGGCTCGAATTCACAAACTGAGATGGTGACCTGAGCCGAAACCAAGAGTCAGATGCCTAACCGACTGAGCCACCCAGGTGAGCCCCCTTTCTTTCTTTCTTTCTTTCTTTCTTTCTTTCTTTCTTT
>NW_027541741.1:0-279 GCF_008692635.1 Crocuta crocuta
CCTCAGAGCAGCTGAAGCCCTTGACTGAGTCCAGACTGCTGTCAGCGGGTGGGAGAGTCTCCAACCTGGTGCGCAGGAAAATTGTCCTCTTGTGCTTCCAGAACCAAAATACTTGGTGCAGCAGGAATCCTCAAGCAGCTTAATCCTCCAATTCCTTATTTTATGCATGAGGAAATAAGGCCCAGGGTGATGATGTGACTGGCCTGGTCACTGGGGGAGCTGGGCCAGACTCTGGTCTAGAGGAGAGACAGTGAGAGGCAGCCACCTTTGAGGCAGCCA
>NW_027541742.1:0-278 GCF_008692635.1 Crocuta crocuta
TTTCTAGTTTCACGTAATCAACATTAAGCAACTGAATTTCTGTCAGTCTAATACACTGACCAGATCTGTTAACATTACTTCAAAATAATATAATTTATAGGAACTTTACTAGTTTTAGTGGGAAATAGAGATCTTTTAGAAAGTGAGAGTCTGTATTGGCATAAATAGTTTTCCATTTTAGAAAACTGTCAAAATCAAACACATTGGAATTACACCATTGTTTTTGTGTCTTATGGGGTTATGTGGAACAACTTGTACTGATTCAATACCTTGGATTT
>NW_027541743.1:0-278 GCF_008692635.1 Crocuta crocuta
AGATTCTGTGTCTCCCTCTCTCTCTGACCCTCCTCTGCTCACTGTCTCTCTCTCTCAGAAATAAAATTAAAAAAATAAGGAAATACATTTAAAAAAAGAAAGAAATTAAATGAAAGTCTGTTGTAATTTCTCTAAAAATAAGCTTAAAAACTTAGGTGACAGATTTTTAAAAATAGATTCTATTTTTTAGAATAGTTTTAGGTTTATAGAAAAATTGAGCAGAAAGTACAGACGCACTCGTGGGGATGAGCACTGAGTGTTATGTGGAAACTAATTTG
>NW_027541744.1:0-279 GCF_008692635.1 Crocuta crocuta
GATACATGACTCATCGTAGGGGCAAAATTATGAACATCTCTGAATCTTCTGACTTTCCCTTTCCCTCTACTTCATCTTGAACTTCTCTTCACCTACAACTAAATATACGTGTGAAGCTTTCACATCATGTCCAATTATAACTTGTATGCATACTCTCATAGAGTATGTTTTCCTTACATGTTGAAAAAACTCTGTGAAAGAGAAATTAGTGGAGATGACTCTGACTGAGATAATCTACTTTCTCATGGCGAATTGCTTTTACACATAATAAGAATTAAC
>NW_027541745.1:0-279 GCF_008692635.1 Crocuta crocuta
AATTTAAGTACATTGAAAAAAATGAAATCTACATATCACACCAATATTATTACTGCCTTAAAATAATAATGAAAATCAATTCTTTAACGTCCCTGGTGTCTGTTCAGTAGTCTGATAAATGCTATTTTACAGCTGGTTCATTCGAATGGGGATCCAGATGCTGCCCACATTTGGCAATTGGCTGACAGCTGCCACCATTTTGGAAATGTATTTTTGCATAATTTTGCTGGGGAGGCAAAGGCTGTTGATGGTATTGGAATGCCCTGAGGGGGTGGCAGC
>NW_027541746.1:0-279 GCF_008692635.1 Crocuta crocuta
CACTTCACCAGGTTGAGGGTTCTTCTGAGTTGGCCTACTTAACTCTGGAGTGATGGACCCATGTGGGGTGATACCTGAAACTTTAAGGGCTGAATCCTTTGCTTGCTTGTATATCTGTGAAACCCACTTCCAAGTCTTTGAAAGGGGAGAGCCTCCCATCCTTTGAATAAACCAGATCTCCTGGGTTTCTATGGGGTGGGTTTCTAGTAAATGTCAGATCAGGGTTAGAGAGGGTATGGTTTGCATATTTAGAGATCCATCCTGTTTTCCTGTTGTTTA
>NW_027541747.1:0-279 GCF_008692635.1 Crocuta crocuta
GGTCCCTGGGATCTGTACCAGAGACATGAGTCCCCAGAATGTCTGCCTTGAAAAACCAATGGGGTTGACATCAGGGGTCTAAACTGCTATAGGAAGTAGATTCACCTCTTGGAGGGCTCAGAAGCAGTTTCACTTACTCTGGGACCCAGCAAAAAAAGACAAAAACCAAAAAGCAAACAAACAAACAAACAAAACAAAAAAACCCCCCAAAAACAAAAAAACAAACAAACAAAACCACAAAAACCTAGCAGTTGGAAAAACACCAAGCCTATTCGTTAG
>NW_027541748.1:0-279 GCF_008692635.1 Crocuta crocuta
TTTTGTTGTGCAGAAATGGCTCAGTCAGCCCTCAGTCCTTCAGGAGGAGTTTCTCTCCAAATATGTGTAGATTTGGCACGTCAGAGGAAGAGGTGAATTCAGGCTGTTTCCACATCACCATCTTGTATCAGATGAAAAATTTTATTTATAACAGAGGGGTTTATTATTCTGGATCATTTCTCTTGCCCTGCTAGAGCCTGCTTTGAATTTCATGAGGCTGACTATTGCAGCCAATTCATTGGCTCCCCTGATTCTTGATACCAAATGTGAGGTTGGCCA
>NW_027541749.1:0-279 GCF_008692635.1 Crocuta crocuta
TAGCAGTTCCTGATTTCTCCAATTCCCACTGGAACGGGATTGGCATGTGGCTCAACTCGAAGCCACCTGCGGAAGGAAGAAGCCCTGCTCCAGCACTCTCTGACTAGAGTGACGTTGGGAAGACTCATCGTGGAGCCTCAGATGAAGAGGGCTGTGTGTGAGTAACGTGGCAAGTGTGACGTGCCGTGACCAATCATTCCACGAGACCTACCAGGAGGTGAGGTCCTATTGCCTCTGCCTCTGTGACAGATACTGTACGATGTGAGATTTGTTTTCCTG
>NW_027541750.1:0-279 GCF_008692635.1 Crocuta crocuta
AGCGTCACCCAAAGATGGTGCCCTTCAGGGGAACTGCTCCAGTGGCGGGGAGCAGCCAGAGGCCAGGTGGCAATGGCGCAAGGGAGGAAGGGAAGTGGGGACAGGCATCCTCACCACCTTCCAAGGTCACAGCTGAGTCCCCGGCTGGGGATGTTCCCTCTTCTTCTAGTATCACTGGCAGCATCGTCAAGGTCAGCCTTCTCTTACACAGAGGAGGACTAATGGGTTCTTCATGACGTTTCATTTTCTTCTTGGGAGTGGCAGGAAACACCTCTTGTT
>NW_027541751.1:0-279 GCF_008692635.1 Crocuta crocuta
AGTGGCATTATTATCATCCTGATTTTACAAATAAGAAAATTGGAGACTCAGAGGGATTATGTGGGAAGCCTAAAATAAGACTGCTAATAAGTAGCAGAACCGGACTTCCTAATGGTTCTTTTTTCTTCCTTGCTTGCTTGCTTGCTTCCTTTCATTCTTTTTTTGGGCGGATTGGGCTGGTTATAACATTTATTTACTTATTCATTTGACTGTTTACTTACATTGAGAGACAGAGAGTGTGTGGGCACAAACAGCGGAGGGGCAGAGACCAGGAGAGAG
>NW_027541752.1:0-279 GCF_008692635.1 Crocuta crocuta
CACTTTCCCCCATTAGTGCACATGTTCTGTCTCTGTCTAAAATAAAAAATATATGTATTATAAATTAATAATTTTATATGAACCAATGTCTTAATATTAAGCCATTCTTGCATTTAGAGAATACATAGTGGGATATTTTTTTCTAACATGTAATGTTGATATTTTTATTATTTTTATTAATTCATATGTGAGACTGTGCTACAGTGGGGTTTTGCTAATAATTTCTATATAGATAAGCTACAAAGCTTTCCTTCATTCTCTACCCTTAAATCATTTACA
>NW_027541753.1:0-279 GCF_008692635.1 Crocuta crocuta
CAGATTCTGTTTCCCTCTCTCTCTGCTCCTCCCCCACAGAGTGAGGGGAGTGTCTCTCTCAGAAAGAAATAAGAATTAGTTAATTAATTAATTAAGTTAAATTAAACAAAAACGTTTAAGAGGCCAAAACGTCTATAATGTTTCTTAAAATACCTTATGATATAAAAATATAGAGAAATCAAATATGGAAAAAGTCTCTAGGGGATATTATCCCTAAAGTAAGGAACAAAACAAAGATGCTAACTTGCATCACCATTATTGAGCTTTTCTTTGGAAGTT
>NW_027541754.1:0-279 GCF_008692635.1 Crocuta crocuta
AGCCTCGTTCCCTGGTCTGCTGCTCTGTCAGGGCAGAGAAGCTACGTCATAGTCCCTTTTACTACTGAAGTTACTGCCCAGTCTCATGACCATCTAGGAAGTCTGATCAGAAAATGCAGGCAACCGCACAGCCCATCCTACATGCTTACATGGTAATGAACCAAGCCAGCAGAACGATCCAGCTTTTCCCAGCCAGTGGCACACCCCTCTGTTCGCTTTTTTAAAACCCAAACCGTAGGTCCAAAGAGACCATAATAGCAGGGCCAACCTCCCAAAACA
>NW_027541755.1:0-279 GCF_008692635.1 Crocuta crocuta
GTAGGGAACTCTGTACATTGCACTCGCCCCCATATCTCACATGGAGGAGGCCTGAAGCCATAGGTACCCTTAAAGAATCCAAGAGTTTGAGGGGAAAAGGAGACAGAGTCTGCTGAGAAAACCTTCTAACTTAAGTGTGAACTGGGAAAGATAAAATCGGACTGGGACCAGAGACACAGAGGGTCAGGGGCGGTCCCCCTCTTCAGGGAGTTTAAACGGGAAAGAGAGTGGCCTAAACTGCTCAAGACACGGTCCCTGTCACTGGGGAACAGAAAAACC
>NW_027541756.1:0-279 GCF_008692635.1 Crocuta crocuta
AAGTCGGACGCTTAATCGACTAAGCCACCCAGGCGCCCCTAAAAGATACTTTTAAATACAAAGAACAAACTGAGGGTAGATGGAGGGATGGAGGAGGGGGAAACGAGTGATGGGCATTGAAGAGGACACATGTTGGGATGAGCACTGGGTGTCAGATGTAAGCAATTAACCATAGGAATCTACCCCAAAAACAAAGAGCACACTTTTCACACTGTATGTTAGCCAATTTGATAATGAATTATACTAAAAATGAATGAATGAATGAATGAATGAATGAAT
>NW_027541757.1:0-279 GCF_008692635.1 Crocuta crocuta
GTTGCTAATATGCAGAAGGGATGGGTGATATTTCTTGCTTCTCATGATGCATGTTTCTGTATGTTAATGACTTGTTGGGTAGCTATTAAGGTACTAGAATTGATAAATGTGTACAGGGTCCTTTTGCAATAAAACTGGTTATGACTTGATCCAAGTGTTTAACAATTGGGGCTGTTAAGTCTGACCATACATCACTGTGATAGAATGTGGGCTTTTTCAAGGGTGAAGATACAAGTCTTAACCACAGTGTAACTTACAGTTTCCTTAAAAAAAAAAAAA
>NW_027541758.1:0-279 GCF_008692635.1 Crocuta crocuta
TCCTTCCAGAAGATACGAAATGAACAGCAACCTATATTTCTTTCCTAACTGCAAACAACACCTGCTGAAAATAGTCACATTGCTTTGATAATTGCTGCTTTCCAAGAAATGCATCTTTGAGTTTTTCTTCCCTCCAAAAAATCTGCTTGCGTTTTCCAAAGAAAGTTCTCATTGTATTCTCTCCTAATGAGAACCCTTCCAATGTCTCTTGTTCCCATGATGTTTTAATTTTCTCTCTTTCGTCTCTTGATATTGGTCTATCTTTCTGCATTATCATCA
>NW_027541759.1:0-279 GCF_008692635.1 Crocuta crocuta
CTTCCTCTCCAGAGAGAGTTTACGCCTCCAGGCTGGCTCTGCAGGCCTGAGATGGGCTCCAGGTGGCTGCTTGGGGCTCAGGGCCTGGCTGCTGGCTGCCCCCAAGGCCACAAGCTTGGTTGATGCAGCTGAGGGAACCTTCCCGAGTAGCTGTGATGATTCCCCTAGTCCTCCTCAGGATGAGGAGAACAGAGCAATAAACGCTCTCCCATTAGTGCTCACAAGATTTGCTGAGCACCTCTTTTCAATCCTGCTGAATGTGTCAAACTGGGCTCAAGG
>NW_027541760.1:0-279 GCF_008692635.1 Crocuta crocuta
GAATCTGAAGCAGGTTCTAAGCTCTGAGCTGTCAGCACAGAGCCTAACATGGCTCGAACTCACAAACTATGAGATCGTGACCTGAGCCGAAGTCGGACGTTCAACCAACTAAGCCACCCAGGTGCCCCTGTATTTTCTTTATTATTTTGTATTATATTACAGTATAACAGTATTGAAATCATTTTTATATGAATATTTTTGGGTTGTGGAATGAATCGTCTAAGTTTCTGTTACTTCTTATGGGGAAATTCGCTTTGATATACAAGTACTTTGGATTAC
>NW_027541761.1:0-279 GCF_008692635.1 Crocuta crocuta
TAACACTTCCATGCTTACTTTCAAATTTTTAATAGATACCACACTCCTATGAATTAGAATCTTAAAATGATAGAAAAGTCTTCCTCCTATCATGATTATAAAATTATTATCCATATAATTATCCATGTATCTACCTATTCCTACTCTCCCAAAATAAAAAGCTTTCTTAGATACTCTCCCAGAGTGGTTTTTCTATATATATACACAATTATAAATGTAGATTATTTTCCTTCTTCCTTATATTTGGGCATTATTCCATTTAATTGGTTTTCTACCAAA
>NW_027541762.1:0-279 GCF_008692635.1 Crocuta crocuta
TATATTTTTATCTTCTTGTCCATAGATGATAATTGTTTTTGCATTCCTATCATTTACGTAGAATTTACATGATTGTGAATTGGCTTTCATAGACTGAATCAGATAACTAAGAGGAGAGAGTCCTCTGGAGTCTAGTCAAACATAGTTAGTTCTCTACAGTATTTCTGCTTGGTGTTATATATGATATTTTCATCCCTCCTAATCTTTTCACAACAGATTGTACCAAAAAGGAAAAAAATATATATAATTCATAATACTGTAGTGACTCAGGAATTAATG
>NW_027541763.1:0-279 GCF_008692635.1 Crocuta crocuta
CTGGGGTGTGTGCACGCATGCTCTCTCTCTTTTTCAAAATATAAACATTTAAAAGAAAAAACTCAATTTAAAAATGGGCAAAGGCTCTAAATAGACATTTCTCCAAGAAAGATATACAATGGCCAATAAAACAAGAAAAGATGCTCAACATTAGTTATGGAAATGCAAATACAAACCACAATGAGACAGGACGCCACACCCACGGGGATGGCTATAATGGCAAAGACAAATATAGGGCACCTGGGTGGCTCAGCCGGTTAAGCATCCGACTTCGGCTCA
>NW_027541764.1:0-279 GCF_008692635.1 Crocuta crocuta
TCTTTTATTTAGACACATTGTTTAGTCTGGTACATGTAAGTGTCGAAAAGTTTGAATACTACTAACTTTGATAGACTTTCTATAATATATATCTCATAAAATGCTTTTATCTTATTGCATGCGTTAAATGCATTTTAAAATTTGGTGGGGGGCTCCTAGGTGGCTCAGTCAGTCATGGTCTTATGGGATTCTTGATTCTGGCTCAGGTCATGGTCTTATGGGTATGAGCCCCATGTCAGGCTCCAAACTATAAGTGCAGAGCCTGCCTGGGATTCTTTC
>NW_027541765.1:0-279 GCF_008692635.1 Crocuta crocuta
CCTCCCACTGCTTCTCACCTGGACTCCTTGATGAGCTCAAGTCTGCTCTCTCCAACCTGAAGCCTTGCTTCTTCCACGCAGGCCCCACCTGGTCCCTCTGAGACCTGGCTGCATGGCTCAGGACCTGCCAAGTGGCATCACCACACACTGGGAACTCCCAGCAATGACTCAGGATTCCTTTCACTCACTTCTGGGACCTAGTGCCTCCCCTCACCCTCCTCCCAAGTGTCCTTCCCTGGACTCCAACTCCATGTGGATTGGGTGCCTTGCACTTGGCCT
>NW_027541766.1:0-279 GCF_008692635.1 Crocuta crocuta
GCGGCGTTCTGGAAACGATCCATCAGACACGCATCGCAGTGAGGCGACGTCACTGTAAACAGCCAAATATCACAGGAGACAACGCAGGCCCCCATCGTCGCCTAGCTCCGTGGGGCTGCTCTCGAAGAGCTAACGTCTCTCTTCCTGTTTCGAGTTTGGCTCAGTAGCAGATCTCACTGAAGGAACAGGCAGACAGCACTACTCCCCCTGATAAGGTAAATAGTGTGTTAAGATCATTGTTAACTTTGGAATGAGCCCCACCGTAGGGCATGTTTTACC
>NW_027541767.1:0-280 GCF_008692635.1 Crocuta crocuta
AAAAAAAAAAAAACTTGCAGAGAGGGTTCATAGCATCACTGCTTAGAACAGCCAAAAGGTGGAAGTAATGTAAATGTGCATCAGTTGATGAAGAGAGAGACGAGATGTGGCGTACCCATACAATGGAGTATTCACTGAGCCATACTATACCATGGAGAAACCCCAAAATCGTTAGACTAAACGAAAGAAGCCAAGTATGAGGGGTGCCTGGTGGCTCAGTCGGTTAAGCCTCCAGCTTCGGCTCAGGTCACGATTTCACAGTTCATGGGTTCGAGCCCCG
>NW_027541768.1:0-277 GCF_008692635.1 Crocuta crocuta
TGAGGTCTTACCCCTTAGTGAAGAAGAAGGAGGGAGTATGATTTAATGAACCCTCAAAGACACTGCACACCACCAGTGACTCATCCCTTTGGATTAAGCATTGCTGTACCCCAATGTCATCCCTCAGGCTGCTTTCCTCAGCTTCTTCTGATGAAGGTCACTGGTACTCCACCTTACCCACTTCATTCCATCTAAGACAAACCCAACGGAGACAGAAAGCAGTGAAGTTAGTGCAACTCCTCCCCCAACACACACACACACACACACACACACACAC
>NW_027541769.1:0-280 GCF_008692635.1 Crocuta crocuta
AAAAACCACCATATTCCCCTTACTTAGATTTTTCACTTAATAACCTGCTAACCAAGCATATTTGCTTTTCCTTATTCTTCTTAGCCAATTTTAGTTTTTCAACTCTGTATTGTACAGCCTTCCATCAATCTTTATTTTTGGCGATTAAGTGTCCTAAACTGAACTCATTGTTCTCCATTCAGGATATTATATATTTGGGACCTGGGGAGGATATTGTATTTCAGAACTTGAACCATGTCATTAAATACATTTTAATTAACCTGCTATGAATTTTGAACTA
>NW_027541770.1:0-279 GCF_008692635.1 Crocuta crocuta
TATGGAAACCAACTTGACAATAAACTATAAAAAAAAAAGAAAAGATCCATGATAACTTCAATCTTTTTGTTTTTCGTGAAGCTTCTTTTGTGACCTAATATATGATCTATTCTGGAGAATGTTCCGTACACTTGAAAAGAATGTGTATTTTTCTCATTGGGATGGAATGTTCTGAATATGTCTATAAGTCCACCTGGTCCAGTCTGTCATTCAGAACTATTGTTTCCTTGTTTATTTTCTGTTTAAATGATCTGTCCCTTGATGTAAGTGGAATGTTAA
>NW_027541771.1:0-280 GCF_008692635.1 Crocuta crocuta
AAGATGCATGATTATTTTATGTACCACTAAGAAAAGAAAAAGATACATAAGCAATTAAACCATAACATGATGCTTTCATATCTCTTTGAATTTTTAACAAATTTAAGTATAAAATTTTTTATCACATTCACTCTAGACACCCCTAACAAGTATGAGCAAAATAAGTTGGTGAAGCTATTACTAACAATTCCTCATGTTCAAACTATAACTCTTCTGACGCACTTTTCGAATTTCCAATACTGGTGTCTGTGGTTTTCCATCTGCACCATCCTTTGTGATG
>NW_027541772.1:0-280 GCF_008692635.1 Crocuta crocuta
CCACGGGCAGACAGAGCTGCCGTCACGGTGATGCTCTCTGACAACAACCACACTTTCCCACCTCAAATCAGGCTTCTTGACGGTGTCACGAGCACCGATGTTCTCAGTCTACACGCAGCTGCACACAGCAGCACAGAAGTGAGGGTGCCGGGGTGGGAGGGGTGAGGCCTGAAGAGAAGAAGGCCTCGCGTGGCAGTGCAGGAGGGAGGGGATCTCACGTGGCAGTGCGGGGGGAGGAGAAGGAGGGGTCTCACGTGGCAGTGCAGGGGGAGAAGGAGGG
>NW_027541773.1:0-280 GCF_008692635.1 Crocuta crocuta
ATTAAAAAAAAAAAGAAGATGTGGTTTATATATACAATGGAATACCACTTGAAAATGAGGAAGAACGAAATCCTATTGACAGCCACATGGATGGAACTGGAGGATATTATGCTAGGTAAGATAAGCCAGTCAGAGAAAGACAGATATCATGTATTTTTCCTCACATGTGGAACATGAGAAACTTAACAGAAGACCATGGGGGAAGGAAAGGGAAAAAAACCCCAAACAGTTACAAACACGAAGGGAGGGAGACACACCATAAGAGACTCTTAAATACAGA
>NW_027541774.1:0-280 GCF_008692635.1 Crocuta crocuta
TTCCATATATTTTTTAATTTCTTCTCTAATTGCTTGATTGGCCCACTCATTCTTCAGTAGTGTGTTCTTTAACTTCCATGCTTTTGGAGGTTTTCAAGACTTCTTCCTGTGATTAATTTCAAGTTTCATAGCATTGTACTTTGAAAGTGTGCATGGAATGATCTCAATTCTTTTATACTTATTGATAGCTGCCATATGTCCCAGTATGTGATCTAACTTGGAGAATGTGCCATGCGCACCTGAGAATAAATGAATTAATTTCATGGCTTCAGGATGTAGA
>NW_027541775.1:0-280 GCF_008692635.1 Crocuta crocuta
ATTTCTTCACTAGTTATGGGTCTCTTCAGATTTTCTATTTCTTCTCGTTTGAGCTGTGATAGTATGTGGATGTTTAGGAATGTGTCCATTTCTTTTAGGTTGTCAAGTTTGCTGCCATATAATTTTTCATAGTAGTCCCCGTAAATTGCTTGTTTCTCTGAGGGATTGGTTGTAATAAACCCATTTTCATTCGAGATTTTGTATCGTTGGGTGCCCTCTCTTTTCATTTTGAGAAGCCTGGCTAGAGGTTTATCAATGCCGTTTCCTTTTTCAAAAAAAA
>NW_027541776.1:0-280 GCF_008692635.1 Crocuta crocuta
ACAAGATTCTAAGTATCCGCTCATTCTGAGATTCGTTACAAGTCTTCAGTAAAAACAACATGGAAGAAAAAGCCTCTCATGCGAAACATGTGTCAAATGACACTGCGAGACCAAAATACTCTTTGCTGTCATGCAATTCTTATGTTCAAAAGTACTTCCTTGTAAGTGACTCATCTGGGTGATAGTATCTCTAGAGAGCTAAGTATTCATCCCCTGTCCTGACGTTTTTCATTTCAGGGTCGTTTGAAAGATATTTTCCCTCAGAGATATGCAGAAGCAT
>NW_027541777.1:0-280 GCF_008692635.1 Crocuta crocuta
AGCACACCATTTTCTGAAGGTACTAATTGCAACAAAGGAATATAGCAATGTCCCAAATTTACAAGTGCTATTGTATATTTTACCTCTTTACATAAACAAACAAGGCTTCTCAAATAGTGTAATACAGTGTCATATGCAAGTCAAACTGTACTTATGGAGGTTATTGTAATTAACTCTTAGTACTCTATTAATGGTGTATTCCAGGAATTAGAACTTTCAAATTGGATCATGATATCACTTTGCACTCCTTTAAATGTAATTCCATGACGTATTTTCTTTC
>NW_027541778.1:0-280 GCF_008692635.1 Crocuta crocuta
AATCAAATGAAATAATGTACTTTTTTAAATGACCTAATTAGTGACACAACTTCATATATCATTTGCTTTTTAACTGTTTTTAAATAAAATTTCTTAACTAATTGTAATAAAATTCTTTCAAGCACTTGGTGAAGAGTCTCCCCTCTTATGTGGTAAATTAAAATAAAAGTATAATTAAGACAGGAGCCTCTGTTATCTTCCAGTTTTACAACATCCATAGATTGAATAGCTGACAGTGGCCATAGAGTCATTACATGAACAATTATTTTTCTAAGCAAAC
>NW_027541779.1:0-280 GCF_008692635.1 Crocuta crocuta
TCTCTTCTCTGAAGCCACCAAGTATTTTGTAGTTGTTTACAAAACCTCTACAAATCAATAAGATGTCTTCAGGAAAATATCCTTCTTGACATGTTATTTGTGTAATTGAAAGAGTTCAAGTTGACCAGGTGGATTGTAGATCGAACGGCTTCATCAACGTGAAGGAGTTTCATTGTTGTTTTCGTCTCATTTCAGCAGAATCTTAGGGGAAAATGCACCCAGAGCAGCACACATTTGCCACGAAGGAAACAGCCACACACAAGTCAACAATTGTAAGTCA
>NW_027541780.1:0-280 GCF_008692635.1 Crocuta crocuta
CTGAGTGCCCATTACTTGAGCCCTCGGTGTATACTGAGTGCCCAGTACGTGAGCCCAGTACTAGAGCCCTCGGAGTATAGTGAGTGCCCAGTACTTGAGCCCAGTACCGGAGCCCTCGGTGTACACTGAGCGTGTGGAAAGCCGCCGTAACGAACGATAACTGCTACGGCGCTCTATGAATCTAGCACCCGGGCAGCAGAGGCGACAGAGCAGTTAATCCTGCCGGAGCGCAGACGGCTTCAGGTTTGTGCTCTGCGGTCCGGGTCGGTGTGAGTGGGCC
>NW_027541781.1:0-280 GCF_008692635.1 Crocuta crocuta
AAAAAAAATCTCTATTTTCCTTTAACTTATATCCTCACTATGTTTCTCAGGGTTGCAAAACCAAGGCCATTAAATTTCACCATCATGTGGATGGGTATCATTCATCCTACAACATACTGCTTTTCCTATGGATTATGACAGTTGACACCACCCCTCAGGAAAGTCGGCATGGATGAAGTTTCCACAGTCTGGCCATTGCTTGAGATTCGCAGATGTTTAGAAACTGAACCATTTTAGGGGCGCCAGGGTGGCTCAGTTGGTTAAGCATCCGACTTTGGCT
>NW_027541782.1:0-280 GCF_008692635.1 Crocuta crocuta
CAATCAGGAACACAGCCAAGGGAAACACAGCTTCACAATGGCAATGAATGGTTTTGGTGACATGGTGAGTGTGGCACGGATTGCTGAACGTTTCATGCTTCCTCTAAGTACTTTCTCAAAACATCTCATGCTTGTCAACATTCTGTTTCCTTTTCCTTGAAGACCAGTGAAGAATTCAAGCAGGTGTTGAATGACCTCAAATTCCAGAAACGCAAGAAGGGGAAAGTCTTCCAAGCACCTCTCTTTGTTGAGGTCCCCTCATCTGTGGACTGGAGAGAGA
>NW_027541783.1:0-280 GCF_008692635.1 Crocuta crocuta
CATGTTCAAATAAACATTAGAAGGTGCTACATTGCCCAACTGTAACTGAAGCTCAGTCGATATTTTTCCTTTAAGAAGTAATAAACAGCTGTTCTTTTCACTGGTTAGAAACATGAATCTAAAAATGATTATAAATAATTTTAAAAGAAATGGAGTTCTATAATTTGTAATTTTATAACCATTAAATTAAACTACAAATTACAAAGAACTTCACATAAAAATGCTTTAGTGAATAGATTTTTAACAAGGTTTGAAAATAGCATAACAAATGTTTGAAAGA
>NW_027541784.1:0-280 GCF_008692635.1 Crocuta crocuta
TGGGACATTTGGAGGGAATCCACAAGCCACTGATGGGATTCATGCTGTGGGCGACCCGGGGGGCAGGCTGTGGACAGAGGGGAGGCTTTCTTTCTCCCGCGTGCTCCCCAGCTGGGCTCGGGCAGGAGCTCCTGTGTGATGACCAGACAAATCTTTGGGGCTATCGTGTGGTTAACTTTATGATTTAGGGGCAAAATGCAGAGATCTAGCCCATTCTTTCCTTTTTTAAAAGTGTTTTATTTATTTTTGAGAGAGAGAGTTGGGGAGGGGCAGAGAGAGA
>NW_027541785.1:0-280 GCF_008692635.1 Crocuta crocuta
CCCATTAACTTTCAGTCAGCATAAATTGAAACATGTTTCTGTGCAGGTTTTAAATATTTAATTCCTATCATTGGTGTCATTTGAAATGGTTTTCAAAGGAACATGTGTACATTAACTTTTTTGAATCTTCAGGATTTGGGGAAGACAAGGTTTTAGAGTTCTTTAAATTGCTATTTCCTCAGAAGCATTTTTATTTATAAAAAAGATTATGGATATTTATTTAAAATGTATTCCTTTACATATCCTTCATTTTCTCTGTGTTTTAATTTAGGAGTATTTC
>NW_027541786.1:0-280 GCF_008692635.1 Crocuta crocuta
AGGTGCCCCGATCCTGCCTCTTTCTCAGAAAATAAACACCAGATGAAGTTATCACAGCATTCTATATGCATGAACTGAAGCCATAACTACATATACAAAATCTCATTACTTAACGACAATTCAAATACAAACTTATGATGATTAAGAGTAACAACACATTTTTGAGGACAAAACATTGAGAGGATTCATTCACTCACAATCTATTTTTATCCTAGAGTACAATTAATTTAGCAATAGTCACATAACCAGGAGGGTTATTAATCTGTACAAAATTAAATGA
>NW_027541787.1:0-280 GCF_008692635.1 Crocuta crocuta
GGTTCTTTGCCTGGAAAGCAAGAGTAAGCATAGTCCCCACTGTGTGGGGCTCGGAGGATTAGATGAGGCAGGATGTGTGAAGTTCTGGCACATCACTAACATTTATTGAGAGGTTACACATTACAGCTGTTAGTGCTGTCATTATTCTTCTTAAGATGAATTCCAGGCTTGTAATTTGTTAGATGCAAGGGCTCTAAAATGACTTAATACTTACAATGGTTTTCAGTAATTTTCTGAGGAATGATGGGGAAAGAATCAGCAAACTACACACACACACACA
>NW_027541788.1:0-280 GCF_008692635.1 Crocuta crocuta
GGTGAGTTCAAGCCCCGCCTGTCCTCCGGGATGGGCGTGACGTATACTTTAAAAAGGAGGCTGGGCAGGAAACTGGGACCTCAGCGGGGTAGGAACTGTGTCCCCGAAATTTGTATCGCAGTGTGCCTGGTGTCAAGGGAGGAGCTGCCCAAGGGTCAGTTAGGAAACTAGTCACGTGAGCCCTAGGTTTGGGAAGACAGCCACCAGCAGTGAGCAAATATAAAGACCTTCTCTGTGTCCCAACGAAACCTTTTTTAAGGCGGTAAAATGGGCCCAGCAA
>NW_027541789.1:0-280 GCF_008692635.1 Crocuta crocuta
CCATCAAAATCCTAGAGGAGAACACAGGCAGCAGCCTCTTTGACCTCAGCTGGAGCAACTTATGAGACATGTAGCCAAAGGCAAGGGAAACAAAAACAAGCCTGAACTACTGGGGCTCCATCAAGACAGAAAGCTTCTGCACAGCGAAGGAAACAATCCACAAAACTCAAAGGAAGCCTGCACAACGGGAAAAGATATTTACAAATGATATGTCTGATAAAGGGTTAGTATCCAGAATCTATAAAGAACTTATCAGGGTGCCTGGGTGGCTTAGTCAGTT
>NW_027541790.1:0-280 GCF_008692635.1 Crocuta crocuta
TTTTCCTATTCTTTTTTTCTTTTGGAATCAGGCTCATAGTTTTTTTGTTTTTTTTCATAGTTTTTTTTCTTTTCCTTTTTTTCTGGATCAGTCTTCTTTTTTCTTTTTCTCTTTCTTTCTTTTATTTCTTTTTATTGAGAATCTGGCTTTCCACTTTTCACTGTTTTTTAAATTCGTTTTCCTTTCTCTCTCTATCTCTGTCTCTGTCTCTCTCTTTCTCTCTCTCCTGAATTAAGCTTCTCAAATTCTTTTTCAGGCTTATTTCAACCAACAAATCAAA
>NW_027541791.1:0-280 GCF_008692635.1 Crocuta crocuta
TTGCGGGGTGTCTTACCCACCTGTGCACGTAGTGCAGCTGATGAACGGAGTCGATCGCGATCACCATCTCAGCCAAGTAAAACCGAGCCATGTCCTCAGGCAGTCTGTCTTCAAATTTGCTGAGCAGCGTCAGCAAATCCCCGCCCACGTAATAGTCCATAACCAGGTACTGGGAAGGAGAAGAAAAAGTAAGCAAAAATAAGAAGGGTGAAAAAGTACATGTAACAGATCCCAAGGTCAAGTAGCACTGGGGTCAAATACTGTCGTCATTAATTAACAA
>NW_027541792.1:0-280 GCF_008692635.1 Crocuta crocuta
TGCTCTGCGCGCGACCCGCCGGGCGTCGCGCGCCCTGGACACACACGAGTGCTGTGGTAGAAGCCACGAGAAGCGAGCCCCCGTGTGCTGGGGTCACGCGCAGCCCCTTTGCACGTACGAGCCCGCTTGACCCGCGTCGCCCCGAGAAAGCCGGAATCGGGCCGCGGGCACACGAGGAAATGCCGAGACTCTCGGCCCCCCGCGGGCGCGCGTCCCTGGTGACCTGCGTTTTCGTACACCCGGCCCCCGGGTCACCCGGCCCCCGGGTCACCCGGCCCCC
>NW_027541793.1:0-281 GCF_008692635.1 Crocuta crocuta
AAAAAAAATACTTCTTGGCAGTCACTTCTTTTACGTCTACAATGCCATTTCTCTCCTTCCTTATGCATTCAAATTCCTTACTGTGTCCAGTATCTCTCCTTGGTATTCACTTGAGTCCCATTCTAATCTGGCTTTATCAGATTTGTTATTATCGAAAATATCTCTGTTTTGCTAAATACAAGATCTCAGTTCTCATTCTCTGTGAACTAAGAATAATATTTCATACATTTGATTTCTAGTCTCAAGAAAAACACAACCAACCAACCAATCAGCCTTCTTTG
>NW_027541794.1:0-280 GCF_008692635.1 Crocuta crocuta
TCGGAAGGAGAGCCCCTGGCTACTCCCACGGCCGCCGCACTTGACCTTCTGTGGCCCTGGTGGGGGCTCCCCTCCTTCCCACTTTTCACAAGGCAGCCAGAGAGGCCTGTCAAAAATGCAAATCAAGGACACGTGGGTGGCTCAGTCCGTTAAACCCCCGACTCTTGATCTCAGCTCAGGTCATAATCTCACGGTTCGTGGGATCAAGCCCCCTGTCCAATGTCGGACCCTGCGTTGACAGTGCAGAGCCCGCTTGGGATTCTCTCTCTCTCTCTGCCCC
>NW_027541795.1:0-281 GCF_008692635.1 Crocuta crocuta
AACACACAAAAATTAATTTGCATTATATCATAACCTTAAACTATATTAAAAGATAAAGCTTCGGGAAGAAAACATAAAAGTATTCTTGACCTTGGTAGGTAAAGATTTATTGGACAAAATGAAGAAAGCACAAACAAAAAATATTTTTAATACATTGGACTCCATTTAAAAAGGGAAAAAAGACTTTATTATCATTAAGAACATGAAAATTCAAACCATATATCAGGAAGAAAAATATATAAATATATATCAGTACATATAAATCAATATTTATAAATATA
>NW_027541796.1:0-281 GCF_008692635.1 Crocuta crocuta
ACCCTCACCCTAACCCTAACCCTTAACCCTACTCCTTAAACCCTAATACCTAAGCTTAAACCCTAACCCTAATCCTAAACCCTAAGCCCTAAATCCTGATCCTTATCCATTACCCGCACTTTTAATCCTCACTTCTAACCCCGAACCCTGAACCCTGTACCCAAACCCCGAACGATAACTGAAACCCAATCTTGAACCGTCTTACCCCAACCAGAACCAGAACCAGAACCTGAATGCTAATCCTAACTGTAAATCTAAGAACTCCTAAAGTAAATTAAAGA
>NW_027541797.1:0-281 GCF_008692635.1 Crocuta crocuta
GCCCCTCAAATCAGATATTTAAGAATTGTTTTCAGTAATGATTTTGTGCGCCCTGGTTGTGTAGGATAGCATACAAAGACAGTGTGTTTTGTGTGATTTATCATACATCTTCAAACCCTGACGAGAGTCAGATTTCAGTATGTGAATTGAGGGTTCACTGCCACTGAAGGAAATGAAGAAACACTCTGTTTGATGTTTGTTGTTTGTGTTCTTTTTCAATTTTTTAAAAATTTATTTCTGAGGGAGAGAGAGAGTGAGGGAGAGAGAGAGAGACAGCATGA
>NW_027541798.1:0-281 GCF_008692635.1 Crocuta crocuta
AAGACTGTCTCTTGATGGGTGGTGTAGTAGAAATATGCTGGTTCTATCCTGGGGGTGAGGATGAGGATACATTTGACAAGTGTCTGACCTTTGCCAATCTTCATGGAGATGCCAAAGAACATGAAAAGCAACTCACCTTCCTGCAAGGGATCTCTTCTCTCATTGTAGTACTCATGGCAACTTCTGATGATAATAAAGAAAACCGAAAAATTATCCATGGCTTGTGTGAGCTACCAAAATCTTTGATCTTTCTGCTTGATGACAAAGAAAAAACCACGGCC
>NW_027541799.1:0-281 GCF_008692635.1 Crocuta crocuta
ACATTACATTTCTGCTAGATAGCAAGCATTAATTAAAGGTTGGTGAGGAAGATAATGGAATCAATCCAATTCATTAAGATTTGCAGATTGTACTGAGACTGTCCTATAAGGAAGAGGTAGCTGTCCTGTCTAGAAGACCAATTTCCTTTTAAGTAAACTCATCCAATACCCAGGTATTACAAACCTTCATGGGAATATAACTGACATATTCACATTCTAAAGCTTGCCAGAAGTACTCTGCTATATGACCTGAGGGTAACAAAAATAATTGTATAATGACA
>NW_027541800.1:0-281 GCF_008692635.1 Crocuta crocuta
AAGGACCATTAGAAAGCCAGCAAGGTTTTAACATGTATACTGTGATTATTATGCTTTTGATTTCTGCTTATACCCGTAGTAATTCTGATCATGATCTTGATGTTCAGCAAGACTCCAATAAAGTGACTTGACTCACACAGAGGGAGACGCAAAGCCACCTGTCTCACCACAACTGTGTAGGTGAAGGGAAAAGATCATGAAAAGAAATCTGGGAGAAAAATAGGAAGGGGAACAGGAAGTGGCATAGTGTCATTTTATCAGAATGAGTCAGGATACCATTT
>NW_027541801.1:0-281 GCF_008692635.1 Crocuta crocuta
ACAAGAAACACTTTCCAGAATAGATTACATGTAGGATCACAAAGAAAGTCTTAAATATTTAAGAAGATTGAATAATAATGAGTGTCTTTTCTGATTACCCTATAATGAAAGTAGAAATCAATAGCAGAAGAAAAACCAGAATATTCATAAATATATATACGTTAATAGCACAATCTTGAATAATTAACTGTTGGGTCATGGCTTAGAGAAGAAACCAGAATGGTAATTTGAAAAAATCTTGACACTAATGACATAAAAACTCAACAAACTAAACCCTTGGG
>NW_027541802.1:0-281 GCF_008692635.1 Crocuta crocuta
ACACAAGACTGAAACCCACGGACCGCGAGATCATGACCTGAGGTAAAGTGTACACTTGACCAAGTGAGCCACCCAGGCGCCCCTCCAACTACAGTTTGTAAGAAATTGAGAGGCTGCTCCTGAAATTTATGTGGAAATTGTTATAGCTTCAACACTCTTGCAGAAGACAGCCAAAGATGGAGGACGCACTCATTCTGATTTCAAGCATTATTTCAAAGCTCCAGTACTGAATACAATGTAGTACTGGTGTAAGGATCGACTCAGAGATCAACAGAATGGAA
>NW_027541803.1:0-281 GCF_008692635.1 Crocuta crocuta
ATATCGCAGGGTGGTCCCAGACTTCAGCCTGGGGTTAAGTTGGGCTCCATCTAAGGGCCCTTCTTGTGAGGTATACTTATAGACACGAAGCCTCTCGGGGTTTCTTTGCAAAGGCTCACTATGGCAATGGCCAGCAGGCAGGAACAGCAGGGATTCAGGTTTAAATCCCCTGCCTCTTGCAGAAAGAGAACCCAGTTTACACATATTGTGTCCAGGGGTGATGTTGGTGTCAGGGCCCCGTGCAGAGGGCTGAGTGCAGCCACGAGGCTGTGAGACTTCCA
>NW_027541804.1:0-281 GCF_008692635.1 Crocuta crocuta
TCATGAAGCTGCTCCCTCACTGTTAGGAAAATGAAGCCATCTCTGATTCTCTCAGTTCTTATTTACACATCTCTGACCACATCAAGCTTTGTGCTCTATCCTATATTCTGTCCGGTTAATGGACCTGAAACTTATCCACACTGAGGTCCAAATGACCTAAATGTAATTTACATTTTAACACAGGACTCAGAGTTTTTAATAGGTAATAGAATTGTAACTATGACATTTCAGGCAACTTATTCTGGGATTTATTAACTCATGCAGATCATACTTAAATTGGC
>NW_027541805.1:0-281 GCF_008692635.1 Crocuta crocuta
AATTTGAAAATGCTTTGGCGAACTCCAGAGAAATCTTCAAGTGCCATTTTCTTTCCAAAAAAGGCATGCCTTTTGGCCTTTGCTTCCTTCCCTTTTTGTCCTAGCTAGTAATCAAAGCAAGCTTATGATACTATACCAAGTGGTTAGGAATTCAGGCAGGGTCAGTTTTCCTGCCGCTTTCCCAGGTATTTGCCGAGCACTTGAAGTGCATCTTCCATAACGCTAACGGAATCTCGTTTTCAGTTCCACTTTAATTATTTTAAGCATTATCGCAATTTCTT
>NW_027541806.1:0-281 GCF_008692635.1 Crocuta crocuta
TAAGAGATGGACAGTGCTAGAGTAAAGGGATAGTCTATAGTAAGGACTCTAAGAAGGCAGAAAAGATGAGTTCCAAAACACTACTCTCTGGAACATTAACGTCCAATGCTATGTAGGAGAATTTCTTATATTGCATCTTTGTTAATCGAGGATGAATTTGCATTCCTGGTGGTCAGTGGTAGAAAGATGATGGTTCCGGTCCGATGTTCATTTTCTCCATGAAACAGGAAGACAGGGAAAGAGGAAGGTCTGATGTTGAAGAGAACAGACAAGGTTTAAAA
>NW_027541807.1:0-281 GCF_008692635.1 Crocuta crocuta
ATTTGTTAAATGAGTGAGTTCAACAATGAGTAGGCATTATGGGCTCAGGATCAGATGTATTTCCCATGTTTTTCCCTACAAGACTGGTCCCTTGAACAACCTGAACTCCAAGAACCTCTCGTCTCTAGAGGATTATTGTGCGACTGATTACTGTACATGAGTAAGACCTTAGTCCACCACTGAACACATGGCAGGTCTTCAAACATCAGCAAATGGCATAGACTGTGTCTTTGTTTCTGTTTATTATTATCAGTAGTAGCAGCAGCAGTAGTAGTATTTTC
>NW_027541808.1:0-281 GCF_008692635.1 Crocuta crocuta
CGGCATGCCCGAAAGGTGATTCCGGTCTGTCCGGTAGGTGGTTCCGGCGTGCACGGCACGTGGTTCTGGTACGTCTCAGAGGTGGTTGCGTATGCCCAACAGGTGATTCCGGACTGTCCGCCACGTGCTTCTGGCACGTCTGAGAGGTGGTTCCAACATGCCCGGCAGGTCATTTCGGAGAGTCGTCCAAGTGGTTCTGGCGTAGCCCGCAGGTGATTTTGGCGTGTCCGGCAGGTGGTTCCGCCGTGCTCGGCAGGTGGTTCAGGCATGGCCGTCACGTG
>NW_027541809.1:0-281 GCF_008692635.1 Crocuta crocuta
GGGGAGGGGCAGAGAGAGACGGAGAGAGAGAATCCCAAGCAGACTTCTCTCTGTCAGCACAGAGCCCGAAGAGGGGCTTGATCTCATGAATCAAGAGATCATAACCTGAGCCAAATTCAAGAGTCAGATGCTGAACCAACTGAGCCACCCAAGGCATTGTCAATACTTGTTGAGTAGTTATTATGTGCCAGCAAATGAGGACTTTCCTCTATGAAGCTGGGTGAGGGAGCACCTTCCATGGGCTCCTGAACACCCTGCCTGCTCTGAGCTAGAAGATGATG
>NW_027541810.1:0-281 GCF_008692635.1 Crocuta crocuta
GGCTTCGCATCTGGGCCCTGTCCGCAGACTCGCTGGGTGACTTTGGATGAGTGACTCCCCGTCTCTGGCCGTGGGTTCCCTGCCTGTAAAATGGGGCCCCACAGGGAGACGTCAGCTGAGCTAGTTGGTGACACGCGTATTGTGAATGTCACTGTGACATTGTCCCTGCAGGATGTCAGCCTGCACTGCCCAGAACCAGGAGCTTCAGAGGAAGGTCTTGCATCTCGAGAAGCAGAATCTGTGAGTCTTGGTCCAGCTGTGGCAGAGGGACAGGGGGAGGA
>NW_027541811.1:0-281 GCF_008692635.1 Crocuta crocuta
GAGGAGGCCACACAAGGAGTCAGACCCTCACCCAGGACGCCAGCGCTCCCCAGACAGCACTATGTGCAGGAGGGCTCTGAGGAGCAGAGTTCTTGATCAGTTCCATGAACTCCCTAATCCTCCTCGTACCTCCTCACTGAGGGATGGCCAGGGCCCAGGCCAGCAGCTGGAGGACAGTCTGATCAAGGTTGGGGTAGAGCAGTGGGCCTGGGGGACTGAATTAGAGAAAGGGACACGCAGAAGGTAGTGACAGGGAGTTTGAGAGACAAAGGGAAGGGAAG
>NW_027541812.1:0-281 GCF_008692635.1 Crocuta crocuta
GACCTGGGTGTCCTTGGTGCAGGGATCCCCAGAACACCAGCTTGCAGCCACTTCAGCCTCTCTCCCTGGGTGACTTTGGAGCAGAGATACTCCAGGTTGCAACCACTACAGCCCCCTACCCTGGTGTCCTTGGTGCAGAGAGACACAGGATCCTCCAGCTTGCAGCCACTTCAGCCCCCCTACCTGGTGTCATTGGTCCAGGGATCCCCCAGCTTTCATCCCTTCAGCACCCATGCCTAGGAGTGCTTGGTGAAGGGATTCACAGGAGCCCACAGTTCTCA
>NW_027541813.1:0-281 GCF_008692635.1 Crocuta crocuta
CCCAAGGGTTTAGTTTGTTGAGTTTTTATGTCATTAGTGTCAAGACTTTTTCCAATTACCATTCTGGTTTCTTCTTTAAGCCATGACCCATCAGTTAATTATTCAAGATTGTGCTATTAACGTATACATATTTATGAATATTCTGGTGTTTCTTCTGCTATTGATTTCTACTTTCATTATATGGTAATCAGAAAAGATACTCATTATTATTCAATCTTCTTAAATATTTAAGACTGTCTTTGTGATCCTACATGTAATCTATTCTGGAAAGTGTTTCTTGT
>NW_027541814.1:0-279 GCF_008692635.1 Crocuta crocuta
TCGGACGCTTAACCGACTAAGCCACCCAGGCGCCCCACAGATTCCATTTTTTAAAAAGCTTAGGAGCTCCTGGGTGGTTCAGTCGGCTAAGCGTCTGACTTTTGATTTAGGCTCAGGTCATGATCTCTCAGTTGGTGAGATCGAGCCCGGGATTCTCTCTCTCCCTCTCTCTCTCTGCCCCTTCCTGGCTTGCATGTGCACTCTCTCACACACACAAAATAAATAAACTTTAGAAAAGATTATTATTATTATTATTTTAGTAATCTCTATAAATAACAA
>NW_027541815.1:0-281 GCF_008692635.1 Crocuta crocuta
CCCTGCCTGCCCCCCACCAAGCCCAGTCCAGAGAGGGACTCTGCTCTGGGACACGGGGGAGGGAGGGAGGACCAGGGCTGGGGGCCGGTCCAATTTCAGTTCTGGTTCTGCCTGTGCCTCTTACAGAGGCTGTGACATCTGGGTGAGACTCCTCCCTTTCCTGAGTCCCGTAAATGCAGTTTCTTCCTTCCTTCCACCTTCCTGCCAATCAACTAACGTTTAGTAAATAGTTTCCACATCCAGTCATGACACCAGGCCCTGCAGATTCATTTGTATAGGAG
>NW_027541816.1:0-281 GCF_008692635.1 Crocuta crocuta
TCCACGTGGGTGAGATAGAAACTGAACAGCTGTTGGCAGGCAGGGAGCGGAGGGAACAGGAGATGGAGCTCCCTGCTGAGGGGCTCTCAGTTCCCACTCTCCACTTCCCCATAAGCCTTCAATTTAAAGAAAGCCTCCGTCTGTCAGCCTCGGGCATGTGGGATAGAGTTGTGGCCAAAGAGGGGTGGACAGTGCTTAGGAGCTTGGCATGGTTGGGAACCAGGCCCAGGAAGGAACGGGAGGGGCCAGGCCGTGGGACCTCAGGCCCAGGACTAGGCTTC
>NW_027541817.1:0-281 GCF_008692635.1 Crocuta crocuta
CCGGGGCTGACACAGGGGCAGGGCCGGGAGCTCTGTGCTTGGAACGGTCCCAAGCCCACTCCCCACTCCAGGCACGGAGTGTGATGGAGCCTGAAAGCCCACAAAGGAGCGAGCTTCTAAAAAGCAACCAGTGGGCAGTGGCCTGAGGGGGAACATCAGGTGATAAATTCCTGCAGCCTAGCAGGGAGCCATTCTATGCTGCCTAGGCCTGAAAACTCCAGGAATAGCCCCAGAAGTGTGATCTAGAGACTCAGAAGTAACCACAAGACACCTGAAACCAG
>NW_027541818.1:0-281 GCF_008692635.1 Crocuta crocuta
ATAATTTATTGTTACATAATTTATGGTAGAGGTAGCCAAATGTCTGATCCTAAGCCAGAGAGACACTACAATGAGTTGTCACTGTTACACTCGGTAATTTCCAAAAGGTAGAACAGATTGGCCTGAATTTGCCAGCACATGCCTTTCTCCAGGCTGCCGGCTCTCCTGCACTAATCTTAGCAACGACTTGTCTCCTTCCTCTGTGAACCCCTGATTTGCCATGTTAGCTTTCTCCAACCCAAGTAGTCATGTTATTTTGGCCCTACGCTCTTACAGCTAAA
>NW_027541819.1:0-281 GCF_008692635.1 Crocuta crocuta
TCCATGGAGGCCTCTGCGCTGGGGATGTGGACTTGATCTGGCACATGCTCACAGGCCAAACGCGTTCTCAGAAATCCTAAGACACTATCTGTTGTGAACTGATCTAAACTGGTTTGTCCTTTGAAGAATTGTCAAATTCTTTTGGGAAACAGTTGATGGGAGCCTTGTGTGTCCTTTCCCACAGTCCCATGACCAGGAGGTACGTTACAGGGAAAGCAAGTCTCAGACCAGTTTTGGCTACTCATTAAACATTTGTTACAGGCAGGCTTGGAGAGAGCTCT
>NW_027541820.1:0-281 GCF_008692635.1 Crocuta crocuta
CCTTCCTCTTTCACTTTCTTTCTCCCTCCCTCTCCGTCTTTTTCTCTGTCTTTCTTGTTTCCTCTTTTCTGCCTTTCTCTCTCTCTCTTTCTTCTCTTTTTTCATTTTTCCTTCCTTTCTTTTTTCTTCCTTTCTCCTCCTTCCCTCCCTTCTTTTTTTCTCCTTCTTATTTATGCCATAAGAAGTCGGTATTCTGAGGAACACACTTTGGCCAAACTCTTTGTGTGACTTTGTCTTATTAACTCTCAAGTTTCCACAGAGAATCTCAGGGAGGTAGGGTA
>NW_027541821.1:0-281 GCF_008692635.1 Crocuta crocuta
TCTGGGAGACTGTCTTTTTTAATGAACTGTTTAAAACTTTTAGGAAATTTTAAGCTGGCGAAGTCCCTCAATATGGTATTTCCATTTGAAAGCCTCTACTTAAACATTTCACTTTTGGGGAGCCACTCTTCTGCTTGTTCCCTTTCAGTAGGATGATTTCATCTTTTCCGACTCTCCTCGGTGTCTCAAACCCAGACACATAGAGTCGGAATGCCAAATTAAGACTTTGGATGATAATGAGATTTATTTGGGAACATTTTCCCAAGTCAGGGAAATGGGTC
>NW_027541822.1:0-281 GCF_008692635.1 Crocuta crocuta
AGCAAAAGTCGGATGCTTAACCGACTAAGCCACTCAGGCGCCCCTCCACATAATTTTAAAAAAGAGTTTATCAAGCTCTTCAAAAATCTTACTGGAATTTTTACTAGGATCACACTAAAGTATAGATTAACTTGAGGGAGTTGACATCATCAAAATATTAACTCTTTTTATCCAAGAACATGGAATATCTCATTTGTTCAGTTCACCTTCTACCTGGGTTTTTTATTAAGAATTTCAAGTTTTCTCTTTAGAATTTTGTGTTTTTACTAATTTAATTCCAA
>NW_027541823.1:0-281 GCF_008692635.1 Crocuta crocuta
TTTTTTTTTTTTCTCACTGGCAGCTTAGCTCCACTTTCTCATTAGCAAAGATGACTGAACCTCAGTGGGCTGACAGGGAAGACCATCGATATCTGGGAAAGCCAGATGACAGCGTGGAGAGCTTAAACACTGCTTTCCCCACAAGGCAGGATGCAATCAGACCCAGCGTGGAAGGAGCAGCAACTCGTAGGCATGCAGATGTACCTTACGTGTGCTGACGTTTACATTTGAGGCAAACTCTACACTTTGTCTTATTTTCCAAAATATTTCTGGGCACCTTT
>NW_027541824.1:0-281 GCF_008692635.1 Crocuta crocuta
GAAGCAGTAGGAAAAGAGGGAAGGGTAGACCTGGCACTTCATACCTGCTCTTCCCTCTTTCTGGAAAGCTCTTCTCTCACATCTCCATGGCTGCTCCTTTTGTTCACTGGGATCTTGTCCTGAGTGTGTTATCTAAACCGCCCACCTCAGGCTGGCCATTTCTCTCTACTCCCTTACCCTGGGTAGTGGATAGAATGGTGGCCCCCTAAGAGATGTCGACATCGTAACTCCTGGAATCTATGAATGTGACTTATTTTGGAGAAACCAGTTTTGTAAATATA
>NW_027541825.1:0-281 GCF_008692635.1 Crocuta crocuta
TATTTTGGAGAGAGAGAGAGAGAGAGAGAGTGCTCATGCATGTGGGGAGGGGCAAAGAGAGAGGGAGACGGAGAATCTGAAGCAGGCTCTGTACTATCAGCACAAAGTTCGATGTGGGGCCCGAACTCACAGACCACAAAATCATGACCTGACTTCCTGATTGAGCCACCCAGGTACTCCAGAATCAGTATTTTCTTTTTTAAAAAAAAAAAGTAAAATGTTTCATTTATTTCTGGGAGAGAGAGAGACAGCCTGAGCAGGGAGGATCAGAGAGAGAGAGG
>NW_027541826.1:0-282 GCF_008692635.1 Crocuta crocuta
AAAAAAAGGAAATTATTGTGCACTCTAGGCCATAGATAGCAGGGTTTAGAAAAATCGTGTTCCCCTATATCAATTATTAAAGGAGACTCAATCCCACCTGCTCCCATTCCAAAAAATTAGATACAATGGGGCCTGACTCCTAATCACTTTCTCTGGTTCTTGGAATGGTTACATGCAGAACAGGACAATGACACTTGCCAAGCTCATCGAGCTATTTTATTATCAAAACACAGCATCAGGCCTTTCATTAAGGGAGGGACAAAGATCATAAAATGGCCCAAA
>NW_027541827.1:0-282 GCF_008692635.1 Crocuta crocuta
TTAGAACTGATAAATGAATTCAATAAAGTGGCAAGATACAAAATTAATAGAGAAATCAGCTGCATTTCTATATAATAATAACAAAGTAGTAAAGTAAGAAGACAATTACCTTTACATTTGTACAAAAAGAATAAAATAGGAATAAACTGAACTAAGGAGGTTAAAAACCTATATTCTGAAAACTATTAAAAAATGATGAAAGAAATTCAAAACAGCACAAAAAAATGGAATGCTCATGGAGTGGAAGAATTAATGTTAAAATGTCCATACTACCCAAAGCAA
>NW_027541828.1:0-282 GCF_008692635.1 Crocuta crocuta
TTTGGCATAGGTCACGATCTCATGGTTCATGAGATCGAGCCCTGGGTTGTACTCTGTGTTGAAAGCATGGAACCTACTTGGGATTCTCTTTATCTCCCTCTCTTCCCCTCCCCCGCTTATGTACACGTGTGCATGTGCTCTCTCTCTCTGTCTCTCAAAACAATAAACATTAAAAACTTATTCCATAGTGAATATATAGTACATGATCTTTATCGAGTCATCTATTAATGGATACTCAGGTTGCTTCCATATCTTGGTTATTGTAAATTATGCTGAAATAAA
>NW_027541829.1:0-282 GCF_008692635.1 Crocuta crocuta
TCTCACCACAGTTGTTCAACATAGTTCTGGAAGTCCTAGGCTCAGCAACCAGACAACAAAAAGAAATAAAAGCATCCAAATTGGCAAAGAGAAGTCAATTTGTGCTCTTCACAGATGATACAATACTCTAAATGGAAAGCCTGAAAGATTCTACCAAAAAACCCCTGCTAGTACTGATACACGAATGCAGCAAAGTTACAGGATATAAATATCAATGCACAGCAATCAGTTGCATTCCTATACACCAATAATGAAGTAGAAGAAAGAGAAATCAAGGAATCA
>NW_027541830.1:0-282 GCF_008692635.1 Crocuta crocuta
AAATAACTTGAGATAATAAGTCATTAATATTATGAAAGTGAAAAAGATTAAATCAAAAACAAGGAATGTTTTTATGTTTTTGTGTTAATTCCAGTTAGCTAACATACAGTGTAATATTAGTTTCAAATATAAAACATTCAACACTTCCATATAATACAAGTGCCTTCCTAATCCCCTTCACCTATTTCACTCATCGCTGTCCACCTCCCTTCTGGTAACCATCAGTGGAAAATAAGAAAGGAATGTAACTGAGAAAAGTACATGCATTCAACTTGAAAGAGA
>NW_027541831.1:0-282 GCF_008692635.1 Crocuta crocuta
AAATGCAGGCTGATGACAAAATACACAAGAAAATAGTGTATGAGCCAAAGGGCAATTTGAAATATAGAATGTAAGGAAAAATTCCAAGGAAATATAGTCAGATAAATGTACTTGGAAGATGCTTAGTGAACACAGAATCAGGAAGATAAAAATGTGACATCTTGGCATAAGTTAAACCTAGTAGTATTTATTTTTTATGTTCTGACATACATTTCTCAACATTTTTTAACACAATGACAATGATTGTTCTTGAACGAATGGTAGATTAAAATTGAAGTTTTT
>NW_027541832.1:0-282 GCF_008692635.1 Crocuta crocuta
ACAGGTAGACTGTACTCACGAATACCGGACGAAGGAATGAATGATCGTTTCTTGAAACTTCCTGCATCAAGACAGACTCCAAAATATATTTAGCAACATACACCAGATAAAATGCCAATATGTTAACGGTCATATTTCACAGGAGTACCACCAGTTGCATTCTGATCTGAAAGTTCTGGAATATAGATAGGTGCTATTTTGAGAGGAATGAGAGTATGTTTTTCTCAAATCTTCCTCGGGGATACGATCTCTGTAAAATGAATGACACCACGTTTCCTTTCA